>NC_133377.1:44146984-44161984 GCF_049309525.1 Garra rufa | reverse complement strand
CCAGAATGTCACTGCCTCTTCTGCCCCTGGTCAGACATGACAGGCTGGGGTGCCATATGCAACAGGCAATCAGTCTCGGGCTCCTGAACAAGACCTCTACTGCAGTGGCATTTCTATTGCCTCAAGTTGATAGCCGTGTTTTTGGCCGCACGCCAGTTCTTTCCAGTGCTGCACCACAAGCACGTGCTGGTCCATACGGACAATACAGCGACCGTAGCATACATCAAACGTAAGGCTGGTCTACGCTCTCGTCGCATGTCGCAACTTGCAACTCGCCCACCATCTCCTCATCTGGAGTCAGACGTGGCTCAAATCGTTGTGCACTGTTCACATTCCAGGAGAGCTCAATCGTGTAGCCGTTGTGCTCTCATGACAGCTCACTTTTCCTGGAGAATGGCGACTCCATCCCCAGGTGGTCCCGCACACCTGGAGTCAATTCGTGGAGGCTCAGATAGATAAAAGCTGTTTGCCTCCATGAATCTCCCCACTACAAGCACTTCTACTCCCTGACCGAGGCCCCCCTTGGCTGGGAAGCATATCACATTGAAATTGAAGTGTGATCCGTAGGGGAGCATCACTTGGTCGTCAGGTTCCTAAGAAGTGTGAGGAGAATTAACCCTGCAGTGCGCACTTTGTTCCCTCTTGGGATGTCTCCATGGTCCTCAAGGGCCTATGGAGAGCTCCCTTCGAGCCACTCGCTTAGACTTCACTCCTGATTTTGCTGGCCTCTATCAGGAGGGTTGGAGACCTGGACGCATTCTCAGTCAACGAATCATGCCCGAATTTCAAGCACACTCCACTCAAGTGTTGCCTTCTCCTATGTGCTGGCGCATGGCACCTCTGTAGCGGACATATGTAGAGGTGTGTACTGGGTGACACCCAATACCTCCACAGGGTTCTTTACCTTTACGTGGAGCCGTGTCCTCCCGTGTGTTAAGGTAACATGAAGTAATTAGTCTCGGCTTGCTCCGCCACTCCTTACGGATCTGTGCGGCGTTTCCCCAGTTGTTCCTTAGGGGAACAACTAAGGATGGAGTAGTCCACCACTGTGCTCTGGACAGGGGTTTCCTTCACCCCTCTTCAGTTGTTCGCCCCCACACTAGTTCAGGGTTGTGGCGTTTTCCAGAGGATCCCCAAAACTACGTCAATCAACGTATGTCAGAATAAATGACTGAGAGGGACATTCTCCTGCCACAATCCTGGACAGCGCTGAAGCTGGGTTGCGGCTCAGCTCCTCATCAAAAACCTGAATAAGGGGTTGCACACCGCCGCTAATGCAAATTCCCCCTGCCAATGTCCATTGGTCCTTTCTCTTTAGCTCAGAGGTGATAGGGTTTGTAACCAAGAAGTTCTTTTTAACGTTTTATTTTCAAAGAATCCTGAAAAAAGTATCACAGGTTCCAAAAAAATTAAATATTAAGCAACACAAATGTTTTCAACATTGATAATAAATCAGCCTATTAGAATGATTTCTGAAGGATCATGTGACACTGAAGACTGAAGTAATGATGCTGAAAATTCAGCTTTGCATCACAAGAATAAATTATATTTTAAAGTATATTAAAATAGAAAACCACTATTTTAAGTTGCATTAACATTTAACACGCAGCCTTGATGAGCTGAAAAGTCTCCTTTAAAAAGCATTAAAATCTTACTGATCTTACTGATATATAAAATCACGAATCCTTTATTTATAATTTTTTATAATTCCATTAATGTGTATTTGTATTATGGTTTGAGTGTTGATTCTGATCCTAGTCTCTGACTGTTTAAAGCTCATTTGATAGTTGCAGTGACACATAATAATAATTCCCAGAATGCCTCACGCCTCTGCTCATACATTTAGTCTGTTCTCAGAGGACATTACTGCTATGGTAAGATCAGTTATGTCTGATGAGATTAACAGGACATTCAAGTTCCATCCGATATTTATATCCAGTGTCAGTTCAGACAAGTTATAGATCCGGTTAGAACGTCACAGAGAGGAAGGTTACACAACGGAAACGTCCACTGTCTCTGTGTGTCTGAATGTAAATTAATTAAAGTAGAATATAGCGCTTGCAATGCCAAGGTCATGGGTTCAAGTCAATGCAGTCAATCCTGCATGCTTTCCCTGTGGTACCTTATCAAAAGCTATTAATATATGGCCCTGGACCACAAAACAAAAAGTCATAAGCAGCACGGGTGAATTTGTAGCAATAGCCAAAAATACATTGTATGGGTCAAAATTATCAATTTTTCTTTGATGCCAAAAATCATTGTACAAGAAAAAAATAGGATATTTTGTAAATTTCCTACTCTAAATATATCAAAATTTATTTTTTGCTTAGTAATATGCATTGCTAAGAACTTAATTTGGACAACTTTGAACGCGGTTTTTGCACCCTCAGATTCAATATTTTCAAACAGTCAAACAAATATTGGCCTATCCTACCAAACCATACATCGATGGAAAACTTATTTATTCAGCTTTGAGATGGAAAAAATTATCCTTATGACTGGGTTTGTGGTCCAGGGTCACATATGTACTATTAAAGTAGTAATGCGTACCTTTATATTACTAATGTATACCATTTAAGTTTGTGGAAATGGTGTAGGGTGTAGGGTAGGTGTAGGGCCATAGAAAATACGGTTTGTACAGTATGAAAACCATTACGCCTATGGAATGTCCCCATAAAACATGTAAACGTGTGTGTGTGTGTGTGTGTGTGTGTTTCACAGCTTCAGTTTGTCATGATGCTTCTATTGTGTTTAAATGAAGACAGTAGCTGTAAATAACTCTCTGTGATTCACACATACACATACATACAGTGACGACACAAGCGCATGCTGACGGTGGCTCCGGGGCTCCGGTGGGCGACGCCGCGGGATACACGCAGATTTATGAATGAAAGTCACTTCCTACTGTAAGTCTGTGCCACTAAAACAACAACACACACTTACTCTGCCAGAACACACAGACAAACACACATGGCACCCCACATTTAACTACTACATTCAGATTCAACAACCAGACCCTATTGGTGTAAACTGCTATCTGACTAGCTGTTGATGACTACATTTATTCATTAGATCAGTTCATTGGACTTTATCATCAATAGTGGAATGTTTGAGTGACGGGACATTTACAGTCGTCACAGTGGGAATCGTAAAACAAGTGTGACAACTTATCCCACCCCAACAGTAATATTATTGTCTTATTGTACACCAGTGTTTTATTGTGTGACATAGACAAAAAATGTGATTATGTTGATTTTAGAGTTTCACTTTTTATTCATGTGAATGTTTCTTTTCTCAGCTGGTGTTAATGAAACATGTTGTTCACGCTGCCAAATGTGAAATTACTTCTTGTAAGATGAATATTGACAATAAAGCTGAATAGAATTTTATATGCAAATGGGACTTAAATTCCTCCCAGCACAGGTAACACATTTGGGTTTTCGAAACGCTGTGGGAATATTGTTTTGAAATGTTTTGAACAAGTTCAAATGTCTATTTTTTTTTTTTTTTTGTGGTTCTAACATTAATTAAAGTTTACAAAAGGGTTACTTACAGTGTTCTACTAACTTTACAATAAAAAACAATAAAAAGTCCAGTTTTCTTGTCTCGATTAGAACGTTATTTAAAGGTTACAAAAACATTTCTTAGAACATTCATCAAGTACAAATAACATCATTGGAACGTTCAGAGAAAGCTGATCTAATAGGTTTTCTTTCAACATTATGAGAACATATATGTCGAATATTAATAGTTATACGATCCATAAACATTACTTTAAGAATGTTTTGTCATATCATTTATATGACTTTTGATGATGTAACGTTGATCTGTTAATTATGGAAGACTGTTTCCACCACTGAATAAAAAATAAAAAAAAGGTTATTGCGACTTATCTCACAATTCTGACATTTTTTCTCAGAATTGCATGATACTAACTCACAATTCTGAGAAATAAAGTCACAATTGTGTGATATAAACTCACAGTTGTGAATTATAAAGTCAGAATTGCACGATATAAATTTTCAATTTTGAGAAACAAAGTCAGAATTATGTGACATAAATTTGCAATTCTGAGAAACAAAGTCGCAATTGCATTATATAAATTTCCAATTCTGAGAAATAGTCACAATTGTGTGATATAAACTCACAATTGCGAATTATAAAGTCAGAATTGCATGATATAAACACAATTCTGAGAAATAAAATCACAATTGTGTGACATAATTCGCAATTCTGAGAAGTAAAGTCAGAATTGCATGATATAAACTCACAATTGCAAGTTATTAAGTCAGAATTGTGAGATATAAACTTTCAATTCAGTGAACGTAGTCTTTTTTGTCCTCAGAGCTGGACTTTATAACTAGCAATTGTGAGTTTATATCTCAGAATTCTGAGGAAAAAAGTCACAATTACCTTTTTCATTTTTTATAAGTCATTTTTATAAACGGGCTTCCATAGTTAGCTGATTGTATTGTAATATAAAAAAAATATTAAATGAAATGGTTTAGTTACAGCATTTACCAGTGGGGTTTACTGGATCAAACTGGATCAGACCTGACTAACCCATGCTGTGTGTTTGGGGCGGGACTATCTCTGTGTCCAATAACAGGTGTTCATTCATGGAACCTGTTTGAAAACAGTTTGCAGTTCACTTTAGATCCACTAGTGGTGCAGAAACACTTGTTAGCCTAATTCAAGTTTGCACACAATGTGTGCATCTTATTTCCCTAAACCACCTGGTCTTTTTCATAAAAGATGAATTATTCTGGTCAGCAGTTTATTGTAGTCTTAAACAATCAGTGGTGTTTGGATCTGCTGAAGTGCTGCAATAAACAAATGTGGATTTAACCAAACTGGGCTGGAAACTCCAGGCCAGTGAAGACACAAACAGTAAGTTCCTTCATTTAATCAACACTGCTGGAGATTCTAGAGAATATTAGGTTGATTTATGTGATTAATATGGATGTGGCAGCAGTACATGTGCTGATATTCCTGTTATACTCAGCTAATGCTGACAACGCTTTAACCAAAGGATTTATTTCTTGCCATTTTGAGAGTAGCTATGATAGTATGCATGGTTTAAGATGAGACAAACACAATGTATAATGTATTTGTGTTTTTGTCATTTTTATAATTTTTTTTTTAGTTTTTTTTTTAGTTTTTTGAAGTTTTTTGAAGTTGAAAAACGGGTGTGTCTTGTGCTCCAGCAGTCATGTGACTGGCCTGTAACTTCATCACAAAGGCTCTGGCCATATTTCCACTGGATGGACTCAGCAGATAATTAATTTAATAGATTAATAACCCGACTAATGCGATGAGTTTAATGAGTCCGTCTTTTGCATAACGCACTTACATGGTGCTGAAGAGTGTTTTAACCACGGTATTTTTCCATTTGCTCCGGGTTCGTCTAGATACATTAATTACAGCTCTCTTAAAAGCCAACACCATCAGTCTGTTTAAAATGTTAATGATGTTTGAAAGCACTTATTCTTTCCACATAACACCCATGATGTACAGTGAGTCCAGTACAGTGACTGTGTGTGTCATACTGCCATGATGATGATGCATCTCAAAGTCAACTGTGTTTGATTGTGGTGTGCGTGTTGGTGAACACACGTATGTTACAGACGCCTCCATACATGAAGACACTGGACTGAAGCCTGCTTCGCTCAGACGTCACACGCACACTGCAGGGTGCTCAGTGTCATGCTTGTACAGTAATGACGACGGCACCTGTGTGTTTCACACACGTCATCGCTTGAGTCATCTCCACTTATGAACATGCTCATATGCTTCAGATCTAGATGTTTGTAGTGCAGAAGAGGTGATCATGACCTTGCTTTTGACCCTTACTAGTTCACTGATTCATTCTGTTAGTCTTCCACCCTTGATGCACTGGAATTAGGGTTAGGTTAACCTAACCTAAATCTTGTTTCCTGAAATAATCTGTGAATTAAGTTGATCTTTCTGACTCCATTGGCAGAAATGTGTTCTTGCTTTAAGCAAAAGCCCATTTTTATGAAAGCTAGACTTAATATCTTAAATCATTTTGCTTTTCAAGTAAGTGCATCTTGATTTAAGATTGTTTAGATATTTGCTCTGGAAAATGAAACATAATACTGAGGAGGAACATGATTTTTTAAAGTATGAAAGCATCTTATGCATGAAAATGCAACTCATGAATCTTGTCACATTTCATTTCTGAATCAACTAAAGGATGTAAGAGTTTATATTTTGCATTACATGATGCATTACAAGTTACGCAGTTATGTAATCAGATTACTTTTTCTAGTAACATAAAACATAACTTTAAAATACAAGAAAGTTACAGCTTCAAATAAGTAACACAAGTTTGTTTTCCCATTTATTGACTGACAGCTCTCCTGTTCTGTGTTGAGAGAAATCAAGAGTGACATGCAGAGACAGAGGCTTTTTTATTTCATGTTTGGTGTGAAAGAACCATTACAGCTGCCAAAAATATAACTTTTGTTGTTTCTTGGGGTGATCTTTTCTTATTAAAAAATTGACAAAGACAATAATTAACACAAAAGTAACAGAGCGCATTACTTTCCATAAGAAGTAACTAAGTAATACAATTAGTTATTTTTAATGGAGTAACACAATATTTTATTACATTATTTTTACATTATTAAAAAAAAACTGCATATTTAAAAATTGTAATCTATGACAATCATTATTAAGTAAAACCTTCCAGTGCATTACTTGCACAATAATTAACTGTGCATGTTAATACATTAACATGTAAATAAAGTAGAATCATTTTTATTTATATGTGTATACTGTATTATTTAAATGTATAATTGTAATTTAGTAATGGGTAATTTCGTGTCAAATCAACCAAATTTCAAAAACTTCCCCAGGTCATATTTTTGATTTTGCTAATATTTTTTATATATTTTTTTTACAAAGAGGGAGGTCAAAATGGCCATTTTCAGTCAAGTTACAGGGAGGTAGAAATGACTTCAGAAAGATGGCAGCATCAATATTCTATTTACACAGAGATAGTTTTATACAGTGGTAGCTCTATTAGTAAAATCTGTTGATTTTAGCAGTCCTTGTTGCATTATGTGCCAATGATGACCATATTAAAATTGAGAAACAGCATTTTTCAAGTGTTTCTCCAAGGTTTGCATGTCTGTAACACAAGAAAACGTATGTACAGACCATCTGGACATTGTGACTGAATGGTTAGGAAAATTAAGATTCTAAAAGTAAAGTTTATAAGGAACTAGAAACTAAAATCATACTGTGATATCTTTAATACTTCTTGAGGACGCAAACTTTGAAAAAGAGTATGTATGGCACTCACCTAATCTGTTCAGTGCCTTTGTCTTGACAGAAAGAAACAAGATACATCTCTAGATTTAACATTATTTGTTCTTCAGACATTCCTCTTTTAAAATAAGAGAAGTACCATATTTTTTTCAAACTGACCCACATTTTGTTTTTGACCACTGAAAATGTCTACATTTTAATGATTTAGTCCTGAAATTCCAATATCTCTGGAATCTCATAGGGCATTAAAAAGCTACCAAAAGGAAAGTTAGTTAAGACCCACTATCTAAAAGGACATTAAGATATTTCTAATACATCTTGAGTTACTTGAAATGTGCTGTTTCCTCATTTTTGAATGATCACCATTGGTACATAATACAGAAAGGATTGCTAAAATGAGTAGAGCTGCCAATCTTTGTGTAAAAATAAGATAATGATGCTGCCATCTTTCTAAAGTCATTTTTACCCCCCTGTAACTCTGAATCAAAGGTGAAAATATTTATTTTGACAAAACAGTGGATTACTCAGTAAATATTCATCCATGACATTTAATATTTCAGCTTTCATCACTATACTGCCCTCCAAAGGCAAAGTGCAGTAACTACGCAAACACTGAAACTGAGAAAATGCCTTTAAAGTTTTTACAACAGCTAGTCAAACATGTTGACACTCTCGTTTCTCTGAAACTGGACAAAATTAAACCAGGAGACTTTGCCACAAGACCAAACAGTTGTCACAAAGTCAATTTTAAGCCTTAGCTCAATTTTGACCAAATGTATAGTTACTGTGCTTTGCCTTTGGAGGGCAGTATACATGTCTATCTTTCTTCAGAATATATTTTAGCAAAATCAAAAATTTGAGTGAAATACAAATGATTCAGTATGTGTCTGATTCTCCTTAATCCTGAAGTAATGTCAGTCTGTCTGTGAGCTGAAGCTTTGTCCTGGTCTGATCTGATGAGGGGGTTGATTGTCTTTCGCGCGCGCGCGCGCGTGTGTGTGTGTGTGTGTGTGTGTGTGTGTGTGTGTGTGTGTGTGTGTGTGTGTACCTGGTATTCATCACGTTGTGGGGACCAAATGTCCCCACAAGGATAGGAATACCAGTAGATTTTGACCTTGTGGGGACATTTCTCAGGTCCCCATGAGGAAACAGGCTTATAAATCATACACAATGAGTTTTTTTGATGAAGTAAAAGTGTGCACAATCTCCTGTGAGGGCTAAGTTTAGGTGTAGGGTAGGTGTAGGGCCATAGAAAGTACGGTTTGTACAGTATAAAAACCATTACGCCTATGGAATGTCCCCATAAAACATGTAAACCCAACGTGTGTGTGTGTGTGTGTGTGTGTGTGTGTGTGTGTGTGTGTGTGTGTGTGTGTGTGTGTGTGTGTGTGTGTGTGTGTGTGTGTGTGTGTGTGTGTGTGTGTGTGTGTGTGTGTGTGTGTGTGTGTGTGTGTGTGTGTGTGTGTGGAGGAGCAGCTTTGATCTGCTGGAGCTCTGAACATCCACTCCAGCTCTCCAGCCCTGACGCACACGGCCGATGCTGCTGTTGTTTAAGGCATGTTAAAACACACTTCAGCTCATTTCAATGATACTTTGGACCCATTCCTGCCAAACACAATCCTCTCATCCAGTCAGGGTTTGGAGAAACTGCCACAGTAGTTTCATAGTAGCATTTCCATTGAACTTCACAGAAATCATCATTCTGTCATCATGTCGTCCAAACCTGTATCTTCTGTCAATAACAAAACAAGATATTCTGAAATGTCTTGGTGTTCTCTTTGTCTATATAGTGGAAGTCAGTAGGCTCCAATATTTTAACCCATACAAATGTTTGCTATTGCAAAACCTCCAAAAACATTTTGCACATTGTTGTTCCTTAGATTTAAGATTTTTTCAAACTAGTGGAAGGAAAACATCCGAAAGACCATGTTAATTTATAGCACTTTATCTATTTGTGTCAATAGATTTCAATTACAATCCAGATTTTTAAAGGCCAAGGGTTTTTTCTCCTACAGTGAGCCATAAATCTCCACTTCAGCAGCACTTACACACACCACACTTCACATTTGTATTCCTGTCTATATCCTGGAGGTTTTTACAGAGCAATTTGTTCATGTAGAATTTGCTTGATTTTATACAACATTTTATTCCCCCAAAATGCAAAATCATATTGTTTTTTTGTCTGTTGTAAGTATTTTCTGAATTATGGAGTGATGAAATGAGACACAAAATCCCCTCTATAAAGACATTTGACTCTAATATGTCAAAAAATTAAAGTAGAATTTTGAAACTGACTTCATCCAGTGTTTAGATTTCTGTACTAGAAATGTATACAAATTAGTGCATATTTAATCAAATAATGGCTCATTTGCATAGTTGAACCTACAATTTTAGAAAACTTGTAATACAAAAAATGTTTGCAATTATCAATGTAATCAATCAACTGAGTAAGTAAAGTCATAACTATTAGTTGTTGTTTTTTTTACTCTGTTCACCTGCAGTGTCTCGCCTTAAACCAAAAATTGATCAAAAGGCCCATCTTTAGAGTCAGTTTATAATGGGAAGGGTTCAAGTTTCAGAGTACTTCGTTAAGTTAAGAGTGCATGCAGAACATTTCAGCTCTGAGTCTTATCTTCATTATTTTTTTTTATGGGTGCAAGAAATTGAAAGAGAGTGCAATTTTTAAAAATCACTTCCCTGATTTTAGGTTGATTATCTCTGGTGTGGGAGCATATAGAAAGCTGAAATTCTCACTGATGAAAGTCTTCCATTGCAGCGTTCAGCTGTACAAATTTCGAGTTTGAGCTTCCACTGGTTACATAGACAGAGCTAGTAGAAATCTGGTGAAAAGCCTAGTTTTTATTTACTTCGACAACTGAACAGATGTCCCAGAAGCATTGCAAATAATTAAAATGGATAGTGTTTTACAGTTGTCATGTTTTTGATTGACTTAGAATAGCTTCTGCTCATCTAAATAACTAGATCACTCCAAAAATAAAAAATGATCAATCAACCTCCATTGCACCATTGACCCACTTTGACATATTGAGATGAATCATAATTAAAGAGGACGTTCTGAGGAGTTGTGGGTATGCGTGGGTTCTCAGAGGTCAACAGATTCTCAAACATCTGCCGTCCGTCAATCATACAGTCAAATGTCAGGATGACAGACAGCAGTAAAGGCCGCAGATGTGTGACGCGCCGTCGGTCTTTGTGAGCGACTCCAGCTCATTGTTCACAGTGATAAAGTAGTGCTTTCACGCCGGCGCTTGTGCCCTTTTCATGTGCGATGCTGTATGTGTCACGTATGTGCACAGGAGTCATGTGACATTCACGGGCGTCCAGCAGGACTGAGGCTTAGTGAGTCAGTTTAAGGAGTGAGATCTCAAACACGCTAATGGAAACCACCTCCACCCTCATCTTCAGCCATCTGCTGGCATGAGGGGGATTCTCTGGACGCCTTATTCTCAAACGTTCATAATTCTGTGACTCAGATGTTATTTATTACCTCAGATGTTCTTCACGAGACTGTACTGTAGGATAGTTCAGCTTGAACGATCCTGTTTCATTCATAAAACAAGATAATCACTGCTTAAAGTGCTGTTAATTCTTAGTATTTTGTCTTGTTTTTTGGTGCAGATGTCGGAAGATTCTTAAACTGAGAAACATTTGCTTGAGATGCACAGTGACACAGATACAAAGTCTTGTTTTCTGAGAAATTCATCAAATGAAGTGATTTTGTGCTTAAAACGAGAACAAATATCTGCAAATGGGGTCAGAAAAACAAACTTGTTTTCCATTTGAATTAGTTGACTTTTCTGAACCCACTAGCAGATAGTTTGATCATTTTGATTAATTTCTGAGGTAACAAGACTTCTTATGTTGTTTTGCAGCTTGATTGAAGAATGTTTAGATATTTGTAACAGTGTTTTTTTGCACTGAACCTGTGACTCTCATTTGCATTTGCATTCATTTCATTCATAATTGCTTTCAGCATGTAAATTTATTGTTTTTTTGATCATTTTGGTTGCCGTGCACAAACCAGTGATGACCGTATTTGTTTTAACTTTGAGTTTAAATGTTAAAATTTTAAATTCATTTTTATTTATTAGTTTTAGTTTATTTCTAGTTTTAGTTAAGTTTTAGTTGGTGATAATAACCTTGAATAAAATACAAATGTTTCTCTCATATATGAGCTTGGTGGGAGGGTTGAGCTTCACAAACACCTTCAAAAAACTCTTTAAAAGGTCAAATCCGCTGAAATTGTTTGAGATTGATAGAAATGTGAGTTGAGCAAAGCTACATCGGTATAAAATTTGGCAAAAGTAGGTAGCAAGTAAGCGACTTTCCCAAAGGAAACACCAGCTCAAATCTGATTAAAATAACCCTGTAATGACTGTAATGACATATAACCAGGCCGTTTTTGCATAAATAACACAGTGTAAGGGGGGAGTGTGAAATAGATTTCACAGAAATTGCAAATTGCAGCCAATTTTCTTGTGTTGTTTTTATATTCTTGTATTTGACTCATCAAACCAAAATAGTGTATTGATCAGAGCCGCTGCTGGAATCAATTATGAGAGGCTTCGCTTCAGAACGCTCATTTGACACCGAAAACACTCTCCGTCTCGCACTTTATTCGTCTGCCTCAATTAAGATGATATTTACAGCGTTTCTGCTGTGATGGTCAGTAATTTGAAGTCATATGACATCTTATTTTAGCCGTGTTTTGAGGCTCTGACAGACGTTAGATTGGCTTTTTATTGGTGTTTTTGTGCTCTGATGAGCACTGCTCTATTCTCAGCCGTTGTTTGTGGCATTAATTTGCACTCTGTGATCTTTCATTATGTTACGTATCGTCCATCTAGACCGGCTCACTAGTATCCTAAAAATACTGTTGACTCGGATAAACGGCCTTTATCAGCCACTGTTCGGACTTCAAATGTGTATTTATTAGGAACTATTTCTGTCTTGCTGCATATGAAGCTGCTGCAATTTATTCAAAAACGGAAACAAACACACAGACTTACAACAAACCTCTGTTGTAGTTTAGTTTAGTTCAGATTAGTTTGGTGTAGATTTTAATTTAGTTAGTTTAGTAGTTTAGTTAAGTTTAGTGAAATGTGGATTAGCATGGTTTAAGTTGGTGCACTAAAGTTTTGCGTTTACTGTAGTTAAATTTAATTTGATGTACTTTGCCATTGTTTAGTTTAGTGTCATTATTTTAGTCTAGTGCGGTTTAGTTTGGTATAATTTAGTTTAGTTGTGCATGGTTTATTTTGTCATAGTTAAGGTGTAACTTAGTTTAGTTTGGTGTAGTTATGTTAGTTGAGCATGGATTATTTTGTTTTAGTTGAATGTACTTAAGTTTGCTATAGTTAGTAAACTTAGTTTAGTGTGGTTTAGTGTAGTTTAGTTTAGCATGGTTTATTTTGTTATAGCTAAGTTTAGTGTGGTTTAGTTTGGTGTAACTTTGTTTAGTGTAATTTAGTTTAATTTGGTTAAGTTTAATTTAGTCTAGGCTAGTGTAGTTACATTTAGTAGAGTGTAGTGTGGTATAGTTTAGTTTGGTGCAACTGTTTAGTGTAATTTAGTTTAGTTTGGTGAAGTTTAATTTAGTCTAGGTTGGTGTAAGTAGAGTGTAGTGTGGTATAGTTTAGTGTAGTTTGGTTTGGTGTGATTTTAATTTAGTTTAGTTGAGTGCAATGTAGTTTAGCATGGTTTAAGTTGGTGTCAGATTGGCATTGATTATATTAGTACAGTTAAGTTTAGTTTGGTATTGTTTAATTTGGTCTAGGTTAGTTGGGTGTGGTTTAGTGTAGTTAATGTTAGTTTGGTGTAATTTGGTTTTGTGTATGCTAGGTGTAGTTTAGTTTTGTATAGTTAATTTTGTTGTAGTTCAGTGTGCTTAGGTTTAGTGTAGTTTAGTTGGGTCTAGGCTAGTGTAGTTACATTTAGTTTAGTGTAATTTGGTATAATTTAGTTTAGCATGGTTTATTTGTTTGGTTTAGTGTACTTGAGTTTAGTGTAGTTCAGTTTGGCATTGTTTAGATTAGTGTAGTTAAGTTTAGTTTTGTGTTGTCTAATTTGATCTAGGTTAGTTGGGTGTAATTTGGTTTAGAGTATGTTAGTTTGGTTAGGTGTTTGGATAGATGCTATTTAGTTTAGTGTAGTTCATTTAGTTGTAGTTTAGGTATAATTTAGTTTTGCTTGGTGTAGTTATGTTTTGTTTGATGTAGTTTAGTTTAGTATAGTTTAATTTGTTGTAATTCAGTGTGCTTATGTTTAGTGTAGTGTAGTTTGGTCTAGTTTAATTAGTCTAGGATAGTGTAGTTTCATTTAGTTTAGTGTAGTTTGGTATAATTTAGTTTAGCATGGTTTATTTTGTTTGGTTTAGTGTACTTGAGTTTAGTGTAGTTTGGTGTTAATTAATATAGTTTAATATAGTTTAGTTTGGTACAATTTAGTTTAGTTTAGCATGGTTTCGTTTGGTGAAGTTTAATGTAGTGTAATGTATTTTAGTTTAGTTTGGTGTAGTTCAGTTTTACATTGTTTAGATTGGTGTGGTTAAGTTTAGTTTGGTGTAGTTTAATTTGCACTAGGTTAGTTTGGTTTTGGTTTGGTGTGATTTAGTTTAGTGTAGTTTAATTTGCTATGATTTATGGTTATTTTGTTGTAGTTTAGGTGTAGTTTAGTTTAGTTTAAACACCTAACCAAAGGTGGATGTGGTTTAGTGCAGTTATGTTTAGTTTGGTGTAATTTGGTTTACTGTATGTTAGTTTGGTTAGGTCTTTGCCTAGGTCCAGTTTAGTTTTGTGTAGTTCACTTTGTTGTAGTTTAGGTGTAATTTAGTTTAGTTTGGTGTAGTTTAGTTTAGTATAGTTTAATTTGTTGTAGCTCAGTATGCTTAGGTATAGTGTAGATTAGTTTGGTCTAGTTTCATTGGTCTAGGTTAGTGTAGTTGCATTTAGTTTAGTGTAGTTTGGTATAATTTAGTTTAGAATGGCATATTTTGTTTGGTTTAGAGTACTTGAGTTTAGTGTATTTTAGTTTGGTACAATTTAGTTTACTTTAGCATGGTTTCATTTGGTGAAGTTTAGTGTAGTTTGATGTAGTTCAGTTTGACATTGTTTAGATTAGTGTAGATGGGTTTAGTTTGGTGTGGTTTAATTTACTCTAAGTTAGTTCGATTTTGGTTTAGCGAGTTTTGCATAGTTTGGTTTGCTGTGATTTAGTTTAGTGTAGTTTAGTTTGGTATAATTTATAGTTATTTAGTTGTAGTTTAGTTTAGTGTAGTTAAGTTTAGTTTTGTGTGGCCTAATTTGGTCTAGGTTAGTTTGGTGTGGTTTAGTGTTGTAGTTTAGGTATAATTTAGTTTAGTTTGGTGTAGTTACGTTTTGTTTGTTGGAGTTTAGTTTAGTATGGTTTAATTTGTTGTAATTCAGTGTGCTTAGATTTACTGTAGTTTAGTTTGGTGTATTTTAGTTTAGTTTTTAGTTTATTTTGTTGCAGTTTAGGTGTAATCTGGTTTAGTTTGATGGATTTTAGTTTGGTTTATTTTAGTTTAGTTTGGTCTAGTTTAATTGTTCTAGGTTAGTGTAGTTACATTTAGTTTATTGTAGTTTGGTTTGGTATAATTTAGTTTAGTTTTTAGTTTATTTTGTTGCAGTTTAGGTGTAATCTGGTTTAGTTTGATGGATTTTA
>NC_133377.1:44021984-44144484 GCF_049309525.1 Garra rufa | reverse complement strand
CTTCAAAAGTCATATTATCTTATCTGTCTATAAAGCCTAAAACAAAAACGACAGCAATAAAACAGTTCAGCATGTTCTTATAAAGTAAGTCATTCTTTAGGATTTTTCACCCAAACAAAGTCTCTGAGAACCTGACACGCTGCACTTCTGGAGACTCCAGGTAGCCTACAGTTCTGGAAAATGATGGCGCTGGAGACTAAATGGCTCCTGATGGTTGCACACCTAATTCTTTTGCAGTTAACATGTATCTTTTCTTCTCTGCCAGTTTTTTCTGACCGTGCTGACCCAATAAGCATTTCGCTGCCCAATGGTCATGCCTTAACTTTGCAAATTCTATTATTGCATTAGTATTGCATTCTTCTAATGGGCATTTAATCATTTTTGACTTAAGTCTGAGTTAAATCTCTTAAATAATTATGCATGCCTGAACGTAAGTTTTTCACTTCTAGCCTTCATGGACAATTACATATCACTTGTGGTTTGGAATTGGTCAAATGTGCTTGGGGGGAAAAATGAGCAGAATATCAACTTGCCTAATAATTCTGCCTATTCATCTCTCTGTCCATCCATCTGTCTGTTGTGCTGTTTGTCTGTCTGTCTATCATTCTGTCTGTTGAGACGGTGTGAATCTGGCAGGATCTCACGAGGTCAGTCAGATTAACTGATCCAGTACATTAGATGCATCCAGCCTTCTGTGAACGTGTGTGTGTGTGTGTGTGTGTGTGTGTGTGTGTGTGTGTGTGTGTGTGTGTGTGTGTGTGTGTGTGTGTGTGTGTGTGTGTGTGTGTGTGTGTGTGTGTGTGTGTGTGTGTGTGTGTGTGTGTGTGTGTGTGTGTGTGTGTGTGTGTGTGTGTGTGTGTGTGTGTGTGTGTGTGTGTGTGTGTGTGTGTGTGTGTGTGTATTGTTTTTGTTAATTAAGAGATCAACTTCAGCCACAGCCATCTGGCTCAGTAAGACACGCTGCAGCTGTGAACTCAATCTCTTGCTCGCTTTCATTTCACTGTTGCTGAGTCTCACTCAAATGTGAACTAAATGCACATGTGAAAGTTTTGCTGACTGCTAAGAGAAGATTCAGTATGAAATAAGGTCAGATATCAGCGTTTGACGCAGCAGGTAAAGAAAGTGAGAAGAGTCGAATGAGAGAGTAACTTCTTACCAGACTGACTTCCACACAATGACATTTGCTTGAAGTGTGTTCAAGGTCATGTGACTCACGGCTAATTATACGTTCCTCTTTGAATAGTTATAGATGTCATAGTGTCTGTTATACGTCCCAACTGACCTTCCTCCAATCCTACACCCTCATCCACACATTTATATGAATCAGAACATAAACAAACATGTCACAGTCGTTCACACACCACCAATAACACGTTTACTTAATGAAAAGAGGCTGCGTGTTTGAAGTTCACTTTTGCAGTGTTTCTTACGGCATTTCAGGATGTTTTTCTTTATCCGTGAACGATCCCTGATTCATTACACACCGTTGAGACCTGCATCTGGATAAAAATACATCTCGGTTGAGTAAAGACATAATGCACAAGCAGACAAAAACAGAGTGAAAGACAGGAAGTGACCTCATTGATACCCAGATACCCTTCACTCCGTGTTTCAGCGGAGAGAGTGTTTTCTATTATGAGTCGCGGGTCGCTGTAAATGTGAGCGTCCTCAGATCCGTGTGGTCCATTAGGGCCGTGACAAACGCGAGCGGATCAGAATAGAAACGGAAGAGGGAGCGAAAGAAGAGAGTATTAAAAGCATCCTATGAATAAACTCGCTATCACAACAGACATGAAAACAGACGAGTATGAAACCCGTCCATCTGACCCCACCATCCGCTCGTGTCCGTCTCGGAGCCTGGAGTCAAAGGTCACTTTTCGCTTGTGCTGTTGTTTGGATGCTCTTACCAAGCATTAATGCACCAGATTCAAGTGAGGAAATTAGGCGAATGAATCCGGCCGTTTATTGTTTCACTGTTTAATTCAACTGAAGTGTTTGGAAATTGAAAGTGCTTCTTAAATGCGCGTGTAAATTGAAGTCAGCGTTTGAATGTTCTGCAGTCGTTCATGCTAATGAATCAGTAACAGTCAGACAGCAGATAGTGTGTGTGTGTGTGTGTGTGTGTGTGTGTGTGTGTGTGTGTGTGTGTGTGTGTGTGTGTGTGTGTGTGTGTGTGTGTGTGTGTGTGTGTGTGTGTGTGTGTGTGTGTGTGTGTGTGTGTGTGTGTGTGTGTGCTTCAAATGTCTGACACTTTGAAACTCATCCAGAGGTTTTAATACATCATGGACCAATTAATCTAATTTGCATATGATAGACTGCAGAATCTCTGATAATGTGAATAATTTTTTTAACAAAATAAGAGAGATCATGCAAAATGCATGTCATCTTTTTTTATTATTTAGTACTGTCCTGAGTATGATATTTTACATAAGTTGTTTACATATAGTCCACAAAACAAAAAAAAAAGTTGAAATTATTAAAATAACCTCCTTCAAAAGTTAGGGAACAATTGGTTCGTAATACTGTGTGTGGTTACCTGGATGATCCAATACATATTCTTCTGTTTTCCAGCATATTTTAACCATTTCCAGTAGTGACTGTGATTTTGAGATCCATCTTTTCACACTGAGGACAACTGAGGGACTCGTATGCAACTATTACAGAAGGTTCAAACACTCACTGATGCTCCAGAAGGAAAAATGGTATTTTTGAGCACTTTCTACAGTATGTTGATCTGCCTCTTTAGGATGAATCACTTGCTGTATTCCCAATTGCAAGTCGCTTTGGATAAAAGCGCCTGCTAAGTGAATAAATGTAAATGTAAATGTAAATGAAAAAACATGCATTAAGTGCCAGGGGGTGACATTTTTTAATTTTAAGATCAAGGAAATTGTATTTAATTTGTCTTCCAGGAAACATGCAAGATCTCTTTTTTGCTTCCGAAGGGCAGTACTAAATGTAAAAAACTGATACTTCAACAAAATAAGAACAATTTGGATAAGTTTTCACTCCCTGGCTCTAAATCCATCCTGTTTCCTTCTGGAGCAGTAAGCATTTGAACCTTTTTAATAGTTTGAGTCCCTCAGTTGTCCTCAGTGTAAAAAGATGGATCTCAAAATCATACAGTCACTGCTGGAAAGGGTTCAAATATGCAAAAGATACTGGAAAACTGAGGATTTTTCTGAAAAACAGTGCTCAGTTTAACTGTTCAGACCAAACACTCATGAACAACTATCACAAAAAAGCAGTTGTAGATCAGTCAGGTAACCACACACAGTATTACGAAGCAAGGGTTTCCAAACTTTTGAAGGGGGGTATTTTATTCTGCAAGGGGTTCCCAAACTTTCACATGCCACTGTTAGACTCAGTGGCACAGAAGCTGTGTCTGATTCATGAACAAACTGATTATTTTCTTTTCAATGGACCTGTTAAATCGATTTGAAAATTGCCAAAACGATTCATTCACGCCTTTTTCACAGAAATTGGAAATTACGTCAGCGCAGGGTAAAGTTAGTTCTGCTACAGGTCTGCACCTATTATATTACTATGCCCTTGTCTCCAATAATGCTTCTTACCTTTTCTGTTTTGTCCGTTTTCCAAATTGTTATAAAATCATCAAAGAAACAACTTTTTACTTGTTTGTAATTTACTTGGCCATTCAGACTGCTGACTCCTCAAAATAATATGCTCAACATAGCGCTGGCTGGTTTCTGTTCTCCATCTCCAGTTTATTTGAGCATATTTTCTCAATTTACTCAGTCATTTCATAAATGATGACAGCATTTATATCCAAATGCACATTTTTCCAAAAAATACATTAAACAATTCTGAGTTCGGTTGATGCATAAACTTAATACAACAACTTAATCCCAATCCAATATGAATAAAGCCATTAATCAGAGTCATCTCTTCTTTAGTATTATATTATTTTAATATGTATATCCCCGGGCACATTATACAACACACATTTACACCGTCATGTTAATAATGCAAAGGACAGCAAGTAGAAAATACAGTATTATTTTAATAATAATAATAATAATAATAATAATAATAATTGCAAAATTTCACGTTAAGAGTCATAATGCACAGCCAGCACCAAATAGACAGAATGGCAAAAGCATGCCAGCATTCAGAATTAGATAAACGCAATATTTGTGATGAGCTGAAGCTGACACAACGTTTTTGAAGAAATGTTTGCTCTTTTAGAGTAAAACACTGGTATATATCATAGTATCATACTATGATATCTATTTTGTAAAAATTGACTTTGATTCCTGAACTTACTCTTATTAAGTACGGCCACTGCTGTCACCGGAAAAAACGTTTACCCTGAAAGCGCCAATCCGGAATCCAGAAACATGGAAGTGTAAAAGGCTAATTGGACTGATCCGATTGCAGCTGTTCTCGAGTCGACAACTCACTGCTTCAAATGATCCGTTTAGAGCGAGTCTCCACTAAACTGAAATCACAAGTAAGAACCAAGAGATCTTCTGATGCTGCGAAAAGTAAGTTAAATTTTGGGATTAATTATTGTAACTGAAAATCATATTCAAACTAAGGTCAAAAGGGTCAAAAAGTAGGTCAAAACTAAGGCTATGTTCACACTTGGCATCTTATTTTGACAAGAAAAGGTTGATAAGGGCGCTTTTTTAGTTAAAAAAAAAAAAATCTGGCGGTGTTGAGGCCGAGGACGTCTTTTGTTGCTATAACATAACGCTGCAACAGTAGCCTATGTGTGGTGCAGAAATGTTGAGAATGGCATTTTGGCATTTTTGCCTTTTATTTGATAGAACGGTATTTAGACAGGAAGCGAAGTGGGGGAGAGAGAGAGAGAGAGAGAGAGAGAGAGAGAGAGAGAGGGGGGAGACAGGATCGGGAAAGGTCAAGCTGGGGCTCGAAAAAGGGACGCCCGGAGCGTGCCGGCACTACTGTACACATCGATGTGCGGCTCAAGAAGCTATCGCCGCTGCACATCGGTTTTTGAAGTTAACGGGGAGGTGAATGTTGGATCGCAACAATAAAATAAAAGTCTATCTACTGGCACCTTTCCCATGTTTTCTTGTTGTTATGGAAATGGCAGAGCTACTCACTTGTCATTGGTCAGCTGCCAAAAAGGCACCTGACGTAGGGTGTTTTCTTTAGAAAAGTTCAACTTTTTTCAACTTGAAAAGGCACTCCGAGCTGCAGAAAAAGATGCCGGTGGTGGTGTTTAAATAAGCACTCAGGACTTTGAAAACACAGTTTACTCCATAGGATTATAATGTAAAAACATGCTGGCAGTTTCAAAAAAGACGCCAATTGTGAACACGCCCTTAATCTGCTGTAAAGGGGGATCTGTTTAAGCCCACTGAAATGCTTGAATGCAGACACATCAATATTGTTGTCTCTATGTTTTAGGTCAAAAAACGAAACATTAAAATAACACAGATTAATAAAATAAAATGTCAAGATTAAGGTCAAACTTTATTAAGATCCCTTGTGGGCAATTTGGATGCAGCTAAAATCAGAAACACAACAGACCAATACAATACACATCAAAACATAAATGCATTTAAAAAAGAAATAAAAGTTATAATAAATAGAATAAAAATGTCCCTAACAAATTTCCTCAAGAACCATTTAACGGCCTAATTGCACAAGGGACAAATAAATATTTATATCAATTACTTTTCATCTTTGGTAATCTATATCAGGAACCAGAAGGGAGCATACAGAAAATGGTCATTGTGTTCTAGCACAGATCGAGCCTGACTCAAAATAATTCTATCAAACAAAGATGACAAATTTCTTTGTTCTCTACCTATGATCGTTCCACTGAGAGTAACTATTCTATTTAATGCATTTTTATATTTAACACTGAGATTACCCAACCAGCAGCTGAAAAGGATAGGACAGACTCAATGTAAGACTTACAGAACA
Organism: Garra rufa; assembly: GCF_049309525.1. Taxonomy (NCBI): domain Eukaryota; kingdom Metazoa; phylum Chordata; class Actinopteri; order Cypriniformes; family Cyprinidae; genus Garra; species Garra rufa. The sequence goes on along the minus strand of NC_133377.1, from coordinate 44,138,562 downwards.
ATTCCATCAATGTCCTATCTATATTAAATGATCTTAGTTTTCTTAAACAATATAGGCATTGCTGTCCCTTTTTACATAATACCTCTGTATTCACATTAAAACTCAATTTGTTATCAATAGTGGTCCCTAGATATTTATAACTATCCACACATTCCACCTTCACACCACTAATAAGGGTAGCTTGGGAAGATCGGCTTTTGTTCTAAAATCAATTATCATATGTTTTGTCTTAGTCACATTCAGCTGCAAACAGGCATCATCACACCATTTCACAAAGTCATCAACCACTATTGACCATCAAGTGGACGTCAACCACTAAAATAAATAATAAACAACAAAATAATTCACATTCATCTCCCCGCTGCTGTAACATTAGCAGTTTTATTAAAATGCTATGCATTAACTCTATGTGATGTGTGTTTTTATCAACTGATAGATTTTTATATTGTTTGGATCAACTAGCCGAGTAGACAGATATGAATGTTTATACATAACCATACTGAAAATAAGACAATGCTAATTGTCAGCTAACTTGCTGATAAGTTGAGGTATTTTTTAGATATAAAGTACAAATATTTTTATTCAACCACCTAGAATAGATTACATCAGAGAGAAAAAGAAAGGATGTGATGTTCCGAACATGGTAAATACAGTAATTATCAAAGTGGACAGTCATTTGTCCAGGCGTGTTTTTTACACCACAGTTGAGAAGAAAAAAAAATCATTCTAAAAATGTAATTATATTTTCCTTACAATGTTCTGCCTATCTTCAGGCCTTATTCTCATATTGCATATAACTGTGAAGTTCTGCAAAACAACAAGCTTTAAAACTTTTTCTTACTGGTGAAAATGAGATGGTCAAATCTGCTTTCTCTCAGGTACATCACAGTGTTATCTTCAAAGTGAACATCGTCAATGAAGTCCATCAACAACAAAAATATATCTTGACTCCATTTAGTGGTTATTTTGAGAAAATCCCAGGTATTTTGAGCAGTAGGATTATAAAAACATGTGTTAATATAACATTTAATTAAAGGGGTCATCAGATGCAAAACTGTGTGTTGTCAGTTTGTGAACACAACCACCCTACAATGATAAAAATCCACCCAGTGGTATTTGTTTAATCTTTAAAAGTAATATCCACTTTTTAAAATCCGCTCATTCTCAGCTTCTTGTCGTTGTGATTAAACACAGGTGATTGACATGAGCGCCTCACCTTAGCCCCGCCCTCACCGAGCTGAAACAGACCGACTCTGATCTCCATTGTGTGACTCGGGTGCAGAGGAAGACTCTAATTGAGCGATTGAGGTGTTCTGTTGTTGGATGTAATAATGAACAACAGCAGTTGTCATTTACTCCCAACATCTGAGCCGCTGAAGACACAGAGGACAACGCTACTTTTAAATTGTCTCTCTACTTTTAAATGGAAAGTGCTGATCCTGATCTACATATGCATCTATGTTCGTGTCAATCATTCCTGATGCGGCTTCACCCACAGCAGAAGTGAGTAGAAGGGTTTTTTAATGCATCTTTGCAAATGGCCTTTCTTAATAATGTACTTGTTGGCAAGTTTCGCCAATAAACACAGCTAAATGCAGCTAAAGTAAACATTACAGCTCGTAATCCCACAGCAGGGAGGGGCGGGGCGAGCAGAGCTCATTTGCATTTAAAGGGCCCATGCTTAAAATGAGCTGAAATTTTGCAGAGATGATTTTGACAAGGTAAAATGGTGTTTTTTTTACACTACTATTGAGAATTTTTAACTAACGTATATTATAGACTTTTTATTAAGACCCTAAAGAATCATATAAACTTGTGGAAAATGGGCATCCATTGATCCCTTTACGTCGCCTATATACAATTGGAAAATAAATCTATCATCAGTACCGTTTTACTTGAGTACATAAACTGAGTACGTTTGTACTTTCACTCGAGTAAAACTGACAAAGGAGTACTTTTACTTTTACTGGAGTAATATTTTATTAAAAGTATCTGTAAAGTATCTTTTACTCAAGTACTTGATTTGTGGACTTTGTCCACCACTGACAGTGGGATATTTAAAAAACTATAAAATAAAAACTAATTAGGGAAAAGATTGTTATTTGATTATGAGCATTTTAAAATGTAATATACTCTAATTACAAGTACTTAATTTTGTAATCTGAAAATGTAATCCAGATTACATGTGATCAGTTACTACCCAGCACTAGATGGATAGATAGATAGAAATAGACCGATATATTTATAGTCGGATGAGTCTATAAAGTGTTTGAGATCAGCATCAGGTGTTGGTCTTGTTTTGATGATCAGAGTTTCTCAAGCTGTTGTTTTTCATAACATCTGCGTGTGAAACTCCTCAGCGTTTATTTCTGTCCACTTCACTGTCATATTTTTAGCCGTTTTAATAAATGTAAATTAAAATCTATGAAACTTTCCTCTTGTTTCTATAGAGATGCACTTCTAGTCGTGAGGAACGTGTTTAAGGCGTCTCATGTGACGGCAGCGCTGACCCCAGGATGACCCCTGTGTGTGATGTCATGTGTAGTTCTGTAGAAAAAAAACATCTGCATTCAGTACTATTATTTAATTTATTTTTTCAAATGGACTAAGTAAAACCACAGCTGGTTTGACAGCATGTATTTTTGTTTTTGTCATTTTGCCCCACAATACGGCTAAAAAAAACGAGTCTTTTGTTAAAGTTGTGATGTTGAGAGTTAAAGATAGCTGAGATGAGGCATGAATGAGAGCGTCTCTGGAGGTGTTTGGGGACGCGATGGTTTATTCATATTCCTGTGAGGCAGAAATAAAATCCCTGGCCGCTCCATGAATGCGAGTGAATGGAGGTGTGACAGTCATTCTCACGTCTCTATTTATGGACAAATCTACATACGACCACAATCACGCACTCTCTTTTCCTGTGAAGATTGTGAGATATTGTGTGAATAACAACAATACACTTTAATTATAGCTTTGGGTCGCTTTAAAACAGCGTTGACAAGTGCTTTATAAATATAATAATGCGTTAAACACACAAAAGTCCATTCAGTAATGCTCAACACGGGAATAATTCATGAGTAATTCTCGACTCTGATTCTTCAGTGAACTAAAGATCTTTAAATACATGGACTTTAGCTTTAAAAACACAAACAAAATACTCAGCGTGAACTTTTTCTTTGTTGATCTGTTAGGTTGGAGTTACAGAAGATAATTGTTTGGATGTTTTACTTCAGGCTAGTATTATTTGCAAGGGATTCTAACGTTTTGTTTTCAAAACAACTGTGTTTCCATTAAAAACAAATATACTGATTTATATTGTTATTATGAAATAAAATTATTCATATCATAATATAAGAATTTAGTCATGTTGCCCACCTTTACTCAATATAAACTAAATGAGCCATGATAAGGACCAGATGGGAACAGATTTGTATAAACGTGTTACTCCATCACTGTCTCACCAATGGATCCTCTGTAGTGAATGGGTGCCGTCAGAATGAGAGTCCAAACAGCTACATCACAATAATCCACAAGCCATCCACACCACTCCAGTCCATCAGTTAACATTTTGAGAAGACAAGCTCAAACAAATCCATCAAGACGTTTTTAACTCAAATACAAATTCATATTCAATAATAATGCTTCCTCTAATGAAAAAGTCCATCTTCTATTTGTTCAGAGCTGTTTTGTATGGTAGCCCATTTCCACCACTGAATAAAATTTTTTAAAAGGCAATTGTGACTTTTTACCTCACAATTTGGACTTTTCTCAGAATTCGGTCATTTTTTCGCAGAACTGTGAGATATAAATGCACAACTGCAAGTTATAAAGTCCAGTTCTGAGGAGAAAAAAAGACTCATATGTTCACAGAATTGAGTTTATATAACATAAATCTGACTTCATTGCTCACAATTGCGACTTTATATCTTATGATTCTGACTTTATAACAATTGCGACTATATCATGAAACTGCAACTTTATTTCTCAGAATTGCTAGTTTATATCTCATAATTCATACTTTTTTCAGAATTTAGTCATAAAAACTCGCAATTCTGACTTTTTTTCTCAGAACTGTGAGATATAAATGCACGATTGCGAGTTATAAAGTCAGAATTGTGGGATATAAACTCACAATTGTGACTTATCTCGCACTTATGACTTTTATTTTCGCAATTGTGAGTTTGTATCTCGCAGTTATTGCCAGAAGTCAAAATTGTCAGATATAAACTCACAAATGTGAGTTATCAAGTCCAGTTCTAAGGATTAAAAAAGACTGATATGTTCAAAGAATTGCAAGTTTATATTTCACAATTCTGACTTAAAAGGGTCCTATTATGCTCTTTTAGAAAGTCTTTATTTTGTTTTGTGGGTGCACTAGAACATGCTCTCATGCTTGGTGGTTCGAAAAGCGCATTATTTTTCACGTTACTCTCCAAGCTTTGGCTTTGGCTTTGGCTGCAGATTTCTCTCCAGATTCAGACCAAACCACTTTTTTCACTGGAGGAAGCATTACTATATGGACAGCCAACTCCTTTTTGGCACAATGTAAGGTCATGACTAAACTCCTCTCAGACTTGAGTGAGTGTGTGCAGTGTTGATTCCTCAATGTGAGTTTGCTCCAGCTCTTCTAATCCAGGATTAAGAAACTCAAACAGTCTGAGACGTGGGATTCCTGCCTGTGGAAATGAGAGGTTTGATTTGAGCAGCAGCTGATGAGGATGATGAAGGTCTGACCATTTGTCATGGACATTTCTCCTGGATGATCATCTGAATGCTCCATGTCATATTGAACGTCTCATTATGTGGGAGTTCTGATTAATTCGCCATCTGATCTGATCCAGGTCGACAGGTATCTCATGGCTCCCCGTTTTCACTCACACTCAGCGCAGCTATCAGCTAATCGCTAATGACATGTGGGAGTTTCTGATGTACTTCAAAGTAAAAGGATGAGAGCGAGAGACGGCGAGTGCTATTGTGTTCCTCAGAGACACAGTAGATCAGCTGAGTTACAATCACAATCACACACACCTGTCAGGATCATTCACACCACACTCACACATTCCACACCGTCACTCTAACGACCATCCCGATGTCGTTAATGATGGAGAATCACATCTCGTCCATTTACACTCGTCTGTGTTCTCTAGAGCACGCCGATCATCTCCAGGTCTACCGTTTAGCATCTACAGGGATAATCGTTCACTTTAAAATGAAATCTGGTAGTTGTTAATTATTTAATGAAGATATGAAGATATTATAAACATCACAATCGTGACTTTGCATAAAGCTGCTTTGAAACTGTTTTTTAAAACTTTCATGAAGTTCAATGTAAATGAACTTGGTCTTGACTGTTTTTTGGGATTAAAAACAAAAACTGTTTGTTGGCTTTGAGCAGTGCTGAGTAGATTACTTAGTAGTCTGTTACTGACCAGGGTCACACTTTATATTAGGTGGCCTTAACTATTATGTACTTGCATGAAAAAATAAGTACAATGTACTTAATACAGTCATATTGCATTGCAAAACACTTTTGCTTCTATTAAGGTGGGATATGGGTAAGGTTAGGGACAGGTTTGGTGGTATGGGTAGGTTTAAGGGTGTAAGGCATGGGTCAACAGTAGTAATTACAGAAATGAATTTACAAATGCAATTACATAGGGTTTTTAAAAAAAGATAAGTAAAATGTAAAAACATATATGTACACAATAAGTATGATGTACCAAATGATTAATTTAAATGTTAGTTAAGGCCACCTAATGTAAAGTGGGACCCAGACCAGTGTTGTGGAAAGTTACTTTGAAAATTAATGCAATACAATATTGCATTTCTCTCTAAAAAAAGTAACTAATTACGTTACTCAGTTACTTTTTATGAAACGTAAATAGTTACGTTACGTTTGCGTTACTTTTTTAAGTCTGGGCAGGGCTTGCTTATTTGTTTTTAATGCTTATGCAGTTTTAGCTGTGTATTAAGTTGCATTTCATTCTGTTTTAGCAGACCAGTAATTGCATTTAATTCAGTCTTTTTACTCTCATTTGGCACTTTAGTTTGTGCACTGTGCATAATGATGCTCCTCCATGCCATCTGATGATCAGAACAGACTAATTAGATGTGTTTTAACTCAAAGTGTTGGGGAAAGTTACTTTTAAAATTAATGTTTTACAATATTGTGTTACTCTCTAAAAATGTAACTAATTACATTAATTAGTTACTTTTTATGGAATGTAATGTGTATGGAATGTAATTTGAACTGAACTGAAACTGCACTTACTCCTGATTTCTCTCAATCTGTGGGCAGGGGAGCTGTCAGTCAAAAAATGGGAAAACAAAGTATGAACCACAAAACCAGGCATAAGGATCTTTTTTTATTTTCTTTTTTTTTTTTCTTTTTGAATACATCATCTGAAAGTAAATAAATAAGCGTTTCATTATTGTATGATTTGTTAGGATAGGACAATATTTAGCCGAGATAAAACTATTTGAAAATCTGAATGTGCAAAAAAAAAAAAAAAATTACAAATATTGAGAAAATTGCCTTTAAAGTTGTCCAAATGAAGTTCTTAGCAAAGCATATTACTAATCAAAAATTGAGTTTTGATATATTTACAGTAGGAAATTTACTAAATATCTTCATAGAACACGATCTTTACTTAATACCCTAATGAATTTTGGCATAAAAGAAAAATTTATAATTTTGGCCCATACATTGTATTTTTGGCTATTGCTACAAATATACCCGTGATACTCAAGACCCTGGGATCACAAATGCTATATACACGAATTAAGAGTACTTAGCACTTATTTGTATGGTTGAATTAGATCATCAAAGATCAGGAGCAAAAGCATTGGTTATTTATTGCAGGTTTGCTTCATATTCCGAGTTTGCATTTCACTGTTTTAATTAATTTTGCGGAAAACTGAATTTGAACTGAACTGAAACTGCACTTACTCCTGATTCGGGGAGCTGTCAGTCAAAAATGGGAAAACAAAAAAGATATTTTATTGTAAATTAAAAAGTAATGCGTTACTTTACTGGTTACTTTTTTTTTAAAAAGTAATCTGATTATGTAACTATGGATTACTTTTTTAAAGTAACCAGTAAAGTAACACACTCTCTTACTGACTACAGATGACTGAATCTAGCTTACTTTTTATTTTTATTTACTTGTTAATTTTAGATAACAGATTCTAACTAATATTTAGATTACTTTTAGATTAATTTTGATCTAATTTAGTGTAAACGTACCCTTTATAATCAATAATACATTTAATAATTATTTGTTTCATACATTTTCCCTCAAATGGATTGCAAATATATTAACATGCCATTTGTGAATATATTCAAAGCTAAATGACATGACTCAGAGTCTGATTTTTAGAAAGGAAACATAGAATAATTTATGAATAATTTACTGCCACCGTGTAAAAAAGAAAAAGTAATCTATCAAAAGTAACTAATCTGATTATGAGCATTTTAATATGTGATCTTGGACCACAAAACCAGGCATGAAGGGTATTTTCATCTGAAAGTAAAATAAACGTTTCATTAATATGGTTTGTTAGGATAGGACAATATTTAGTCGAGATACAACTATTTGAAAATCTGAGGGTGCAAAAAAATACAAATATTGAGGAAAATTGCCTTTAAAGTTGTCCAAATGAAGTTCTTAGCAAAGCATATTACTAATGAAAAATTGAGTTTTGATACATTCAAGATAGGAAATTGACAAAATATCTTCATTGAACTTATTTTTTACTTAATATCCAAATGATTTTTGGCATAAAAGAAAAAAAGTTAACGGCTATGGTCACAGATGAAGGGTGTTTGTTTGACGGTTGTTGCTACAAAATAATTGACACAAATTTGGCTTTGAAGATGATTCAGTGAGTCAGACTGATTGGTGTCGTCCTTCCATTAGTAGTTTAATCTAATGGTGTCATGTTAACTAAGGTTAATAGATGGGTTTAATCAGATAAATGAATCACTAGGTGTTACTAATGTCTTTGTCAAGCGGTCAGATGCTCTGGTTTGTGTGAATGTGTTTGAGCTTTCGTGTTGATATTAGTTCAGCTGTTGATCATAAATGCATATTTGTGTTCTGTTTGAAAGCTGGTTTGGTTTTAATTCCCACTGCTGCTTTGGAAGGTGATTTATTTCTTTTATATAATGTCTTTTTTGGTAGCATGTTTGGTCACATAACGTGGTAAGAGTTTCAACATTTGTTCTGCTGTAAGTCAGACTCTTATCTACCATGATGTTTGAGCAGATGACGGACTTTGCTGTGTTCTTCTGTTGTTCTTCGACTGCAGATTTAGCTGTGTGTTAAGTTGTATTTCGTGCTGTTTTAGCAGACCAGTAATTGCATTTAATTCAGTCTTTTTACTCTCATTTGGCACTTTAGTTTGTGCGCTGTGCATAATGATGCTTCTCCATGCCATCTGACGATCTGAGCAGCCTAATTAGATGCGTTTTAACTGAGTCGAGTCGAGTCTGAGATTTGCGTAATGGGTTCAGGAGAGAAGTCTTGCGGGGTAAATTGCGTTAGGAATCGCTGCAGAGGTTAAGATGGTCTCGTCTAAATGGCTTTGCAGCCGTTTCACCTGCAGACTCATTAGAAACTCCACATGTATTATGATCTGTACATATCAGTCTGTAAAAGACAACAGCCTTGTCTGAACTCATCTACCTATCTATCTATCTATTGTTATCTGCTACTTTAACCTTTTTATTCTTCTTCTTGGACTAAAATTCTGAACAATACTTCTCCTAGAGCTTTCAAACTAGAACCACCAAACTCAGGCTAGCTCTTCAGGCTGATCTCACCATCTTTTCAGACTGATCCGACTTATACTGCCCTACAAAGGCAAAGTGCAGTAACTACGCCAACACTGAAACTGAGAAAAATGCCTTTAAAATTTCTACACCATATATGGTATTAGTTCGGATTTTGTCGTTACTGCGATTTTGACACTCTTGTTTCTCTGAAACAGGACAAAATTGAACCAGGAGACTTTGCCACAAGACAAAACTGTTGTCACAAAGTCCATTTTAAGCCTTAACTCAATTTTGACCAAATGTGTAGTTACTGCGCTTTGCCTTTGGAGGGCAGTGTCGTTTTCATCAAACTGAAGATTAAAAATCATCAAAATCCCATAGATTTACATTGACGGAATGTTCAAATGATCAACACTATTCAAACTCACACTGTCAAAATTCTAATTTTAAACTGAATCAGTATCAGTTTAAATTTGAGACTCAATCAAGCTTCCCTTCTATCAACTATTTCTGATCCATTCCATCTTCCATTCAATCTAATATTTCTAATCTATTTCACTATCTAGCCTAGCCTAGCATCTTCAATCATGTTAGAAACTTGCTAATCATGCTAAAAACTAGAGATGCACCGATTGCAATTTTCTTGGCCGATTCCGATTTTTCAGTAAGTGTGACCTGCCGATTCCGATTTTTTTTTTTTTTAAGAACTGTAATGAAAGCATGGGCCTATACAGAAATATTTTCTTTAATTAAATGTATTTTATAATAAAATACATTTTTAAACATTACAGGATCTTCTTACAGCAAAATAACTTTACCAACAAAATGAAGTGCTTTGTGCCTTTGAAAAAGGTATAAAATTAGTTCCTGTAACTAACATAGTATAGTTATACTAACAAAAATCTTTTCCTCAATGTTTTTTTTTATTTTATAATAAAAGAAATGTATAAACATTACAGCATCTTCTCATATTAAAATAACTTTAACTAAATAAAGTGCTCTGAGCCATTAGAAATAAAATATAAGTAACAAAGCAGGCATACAAAAATCTACTTTTCTTCAATTAATTTTATATGGATTTTTTTTTAAACATTAATTACAGGATCATCTCACAACAATAACTTTAATAACAAAAAGTGCACTGTGTCTTTAAACAGGTATAAATACCAATGCTAGTACTAAATGCTATTACTTGAGCATTAATAGCAAATTTTTCTTGATAAAGAGAAGCATTTCTGCCTTGTCACCAGTTAATCCAGCGGTAACGTTACTACACTTCGTAACATTCATTCACATATTTGCGCTACGCCACCGCATACAGCGTCTTCACACACAGATGAAACGTACTAGAGAAGTGTAACATAAATGCATCTGTAAATAAATACAAATTAAATTCCCGTCGCGCACGCTTTAATTACCTTCAAATGGAACATATGAGTGAGTGGCGCAGCGCAATTATGTGAATGAATGAAAGTGTAGTAAACGTCAACGGATATCCCCTGATCAGGGAGTAGGGAGCAATGAACACTGGGCAGGGACCATGTCAATCGGAACACAGTTCATTCACGGAGCTTACTTCTAACAAGCGGGTTATCTGAATCAGGTGTGTTAACTAAGAGAGACATGCAAATTGCAGAGCGGGGGCGCGATCTACACATGTCCAAACACGCGCGTGGTTCGTGGTGGTTCCCACGTTGTATTTTGGCCTTATAAATGCTACAAACTGCGATCTTTGTGTCATCTTCACTCACACCAAAGACATGTTTACACGCGACTGTGAGTGCGTGGCTGTGACGTAATTGCATGCGCCGCTGGTAATAAAGGGATCGGCTAGGAATCGGTTAGAGGAGAAATTGACCGGCCGGTCACCGATCCGGGCTGATCATGCGAAAAATCGGCCGATTCTGATCACTAGCCGATCAATCGGTGCATCTCTACTAAAAACATGATAGTAACTTGTAATTCATGCTAATGTCATGCTAGTAACTTATTAATCATGCTAGTAACATGTTAATAATGTTAGAATCATGCTAGTAGCTTGCTAATCATGTTAAAAACATGCTAGTAACTTGTGAGTCATGCTAATGACATGCTAGTAGCTTGCTAATCATGCTAGAAACATGGTAGTAACTTGTGAGTCATGCTAATGACATGCTAGTAGCTTGCTAATCATGCTAGAAACATGGTAGTAACTTGTGAGTCATGCTAATGACATGCTAGTAGCTTGCTAATCATGCTAGAAACATGCTAGTAACTTGTGAGTCATGCTAATGGCATGCTAGTAGCTTGCTAATCATGCTAGAAACATGGTAGTAACTTGTGAGTCATGCTAATGACATGCTAGTAGCTTGCTAATCATGTTAGAAACATGGTAGTAACTTGTCAGTCATGCTAATGACATGCTAGTAGCTTGCTAATCATGCTAGAAACATGGTAGTAACTTGTGAGTCATGCTAATGACATGCTAGTAGCTTGCTAATCATGTTAAAAACATGCTAGTAACTTGTCAGTCATGCTGATGACATGCTAGTAGCTTGCTAATCATGCTAGAAACATGGTAGTAACTTGTCAGTCATGCTAATGTCATGTTAGCAACTTGCTAATCATGTTGGAAACAACTTAGTAACTTGATAGTAATCTTAGAAACATGCTAGCAACATGCTAGTCAGGCTTGAAACATGTTAGCAACTTGTTAATCATGCTAGAAACATGTTAGAAACATTCTAGCAACTAGTAACTTGTCAGCCATGCTAAAGTCATGCTAGTAACTTGGCAATCATGCTAGAAACATGTTAGTAACTTGTGAGTCATGCTAATGTCATGCTAGTAACTTGTTAATCATGCTAGAAACATGTTAGAAACATGCTAGCAACTAGTAACTTGTCAGCCATGCTAAAGTCATGCTAGTAACTTGGCAATCATGCTAGAAACATGTTAGTAACTTGTGAGTCATGCTAATGTCATGCTAGTAACTTGCTAATCATGTTAGAAACATGTTAGTAACTTGTCAGTCATGTTAATGTCATGCTAGTAACTTGTTAATCATGTTAGAAACATGTTAGTAACTTGTCAGTAATGCTAATGTCATGCTAGTAACTTGCTAACCATGCTAGAAACATGTTAGTAACTTGTGAGTCATGCTAATGTCATGCTAGTAACTTCATAATCATGTTAGAAACATGTTAGTAACTTGTCAGTCATGTTAATGTCATGCTAGTAACTTGATAATCATGCTAGAAACATGTAACTTGTGAGTCATGCTAATGTCATGTTAGCAACTTGCTACTCATGTTAGAAACATGCTAGCAACTTGTTAATCATGCTAGAAATATGTTAGAAACATGCTAGCAACTAGTAACTTGTCAGTCATGCTAATGTCATGCTAGTTACTTGCTAATCATGTTAGAAATATGTTAGTAACTGGTCAGCCATGTTAATGTAATGTTAGCAACTTGCTAATCATGCTAAAAACATGTTAGCAACATGTCAGTCATGCTAATGTCATGTTAACAACTTGCTAGTCAGGCTAGAAACATGTTAGCAACTTGTTAATCATGCTAGAAACATGTTAGAAACATGCTAGCAACTTGCTAGTCAGCCTAGAAACATGTTAACAATTTGCTTATGTTAGAAACATGTTAGAAACATGCTAGCAACTTGCTAGTCAGCCTAGAAACAGGTTAACAATTTGCTTATCATGCTAGAAACATGGTAGCAACTTGCTAATTATGATACAAACATGTTAGAAATGTGTTAACAACTTGCTATTAATGCTAAAAACATGATAGCAACTTGTTAGTCATGTTAGAAACATGCTAATGACATGTTAGTAACTTGCCAATCATACTAGAAACATGCTAATAACTTGCTAACAACTTGCTATCAACATGTTAACAACTTGCTGATCATGCTGGAAAAATACTAAACATGTTAGAATCATGCTAACTACATTCTAATCATGCTAGCAACATGTTAATGAACTAATCTATCTAAATAAGTTCAAAACTTTAGCTTTTAGAGCTGCTTTAAACTTTCAAGCTAGGCTTTCTCAAGCCAACCTGAGGTTTGTCTTGACAATTTTTTTTTTATCTAGTTCTGTCTATCATCCTATTGTTTGTGTTTTAGCCTTGATCTATCTATCTATCCATCTGTCTGGCCTTTAAACTACTCCAGACTTTCTGCTCATGCTTTCTCAAGTCTTGACAAATCATTTCTTTATCTGTTTTTGTTTTGTTTGTTCTTTCCTGTCTAGAGAGCGGAATGACCCGTGTGTCATATATTTTAATGTCAGTTGTCAGGAACGTGATGCTGTATGAATCATACTGTGGAGTTTGATATTTCAGCCACTGGCTGTTATTTTTTATTGTTCTCGGGACACTTTTTCTTAAAGTTCAATTGACTCTCATGAGACACGCTGACGTTCACAGCTTCAGTGATGATCATGCTTGCTGTATCCATGGTTACAAACACACACAGTGAGGAAATCCCTGGTTATCCAGGCAACATATAACCTTGAATTCTCCTGGATTCATCCGCATGTCTGTTCTTCTCCTGTCTACACATGCAGTGAAGAATCTCCTCATCCTCTCGTCTGACCCACACGTGTTCCAGGTTCAGTTCTCCTGAGGGTTTGATCAATGATGACGGCTCATGCGTGGATCAAACCAGAAAGCTTCCGGTCCTCGGGCCGCCCACCATGCCAGGGAAACCTCGGTGTAAGCGGTTAAACTTAGAAGATCTCCGTGATGATGAATCCACAGCAGAAGAGAAAGATACACGACAGACGGAGGAGGGCGAGAAACCTGGAGAATCAACCGGATGAGCCATTTTTGGAGGCTGACCACACACGCCTTAGAAAAAGCACTCATACATGTGTGCTTTTATCGTGATATCAGTGTGGTGTTGAAGCTCAGCCTCCACTCTTACAAGAGTGTTTCTATGAAACACTTCACAGCCCATTTTACTTCCATATTGAGTGAAACACATCATTTGAACAAGAACATTTTGAATTATTGTCCCAGTACTTAATGTAAACATGTTAGTCATGCTAGTTAACTAAAAAACAGCAATGTGTGTTGTAGTATATATTTACATTTGTTTGTGTTTGTTAAAGAGTAGGTCATATGTCTTAAGGACCACAGGTATATTTGTAGCAATTGTCAAAAATGCATTGTATGGGTCAACATTATTGATTTTTCTTTTATGCCAAAAATCATTAGGATATTAAATAAAGATCATGTTCCATCAAGATATTTTACATTTACATTACATTAAGATATTTAGCAGGCACTTTTATCCAAAGTGACAAGAAAATGAGCAGTAAGTAAATAGAGTATAAGTCTAAAAGGGCAAGTTTTTTAATATAAAGAATAGAATTAGAATTAGAATAGAGGGTGCTAGAGTTAGAGGGTCAAATAAAAATGGAAGAGATGGCTAAGGACTAAGAATTGGCAAAGGATTGAGTTGTATGGATTTCCTGCCATAAATATATAATATGCATTGTTAAGAAATTCATTTGGACAAATTTAATTTTGCATCATCAAATTCCAGATTTTTAAATAGTGGCATCTCTGACAAATATTGTCCTATCATAACAAACCATACATTAATGGAAAGCTTTTAGATGATGTATAAACCTCAATTTTAAAAAAAAAAAGACCCTTAAGACTGGTTTTGTAGACCATGGTCACATATGGTATTATAAAGTGTCCTAATATTGTCTTGGAGTCCCCCACAATAGGTTTAAATTCATCTAAGGTAAGAAAACTGTAATTTTCTCAGAATATAATTTCATATTAGAATGATTTTGCAATGTTTTTAAAACAATTTGTTCAAAGCAGTTCTAAGCCTAAGGTCTGTAAACCCTTCCCTTCCGTAAGCCTACTCTGCTCTGATTGGTCAGCTGGCCAAGTCTGTATTTTGGAGTAGTGAATGTGCAGCTTGTATAGCAGTATAGATTTACTGTCCCCTGACAATAACTCAACATACAGCCATTATTGTCAAGCTGACCTTCTACTTCTGCAACCTTTAAAGCAATGCTGGAGCACTCATGCATCTGTTTTTTTTTTTTTTGAAGCCAGGTTCTGCACCTGATGCACAGAACGAGTGCTCAACTTCGCTGATCGACCCTTGCAAGGCCTGTTCCGAATGGAACCCATCTTGGAAAACCTCTGTATGACCCTGACCACTGTAGTGTAACTGAACCTCTAAAAGCCTTGGCCATCTTTGTGGAGAGCAACAATTCTAATTCTCAAATCCTCAGAGAGTTCTTTGCCATGAGATGCCATGTTGAACATCCAGTGGTCAGTATGAGAGAATTGTACTTAAAGCACCTAATTTTAACTGCTCTAATACAAGATACACAAGTTTGTATGGTCCTGTCAAGCAGGTAAAAATATAAACATGATGAATAGGACATGTGGCTTTGCATGGTTAAACAACATACTGCTGTTATCACTTAGGGTGTACTCACTTTTGTTGCCAGCTAAGTGTGTTGAGTTATTTTCAGAGGACAGTAAATCTACACTGCTATACAAGCTGCACATTGACTACTCTAAAATATATATGAGTTTCATTTCTATAGCTTTGTCCCTTGAGAAGATTTACTAAAATTGTTGCTGAAATACAAGTGGTGAACTCATTTTTGTGACACACTGTGTGCATGCAAAGCTGCTTTAAAACATTGTGTATTATGACGTAACAAATGACTCAACATTCGATCAGAAAATTGCTGATTTGTCTCTGTAAGAACAACAGCTGCTTGTACAGAATATCCCTGTTCTTGATCAGCAGTGATGTTGAGCTGAACTTCGGTCCGGATGTAGTGTAGCTCCAGATGAGTTCAGCACAAATTCTGTTGCCATGGAGATGGCGGGCTGCTGATGAGGCTGCAGGCTGCTTAAGAGGGTTTGTGTTGACAGACTCATGCAGAAGCAGTGATTTCAGCAGTTTTGTGCTGTTCATTCGGGGCGGTTGTTAAAGGAGAGTGTTGCACTTGAATTGTGTCTCATATGCATTAGACACGTGTTCAGAGTCCTGCGCGGCTGTGTGTGATGTTTGCAGTGTTGTGCATGTGTGTGATGTTTGTGTAATCTGGGTCGGAGGTCTGTGGAAGTCCTGGTCTCCATGGAGACCATTGTAAGTGAAGTTCCCGTGTCCATGGCGACGAGAAGCGATGTGGAGCATCTGTGTGAAAGGTAATTATGAAAGCAGAGCAGGAAATGATGTCGACAAGAGGTTAAACAGGTGCGGAGGACCGCGGCCCCTGAGAACAAAACACACATGCTGAAGAGCCCTCGCCGGGGCCCGCTGGTCAGGATGGGTCAAGTAAATGTCAACACTCATAATACATTAGAGAGAGAGACTCGTTAAAACATGAGCTCAGGTTTGCCGCCCTGAGACCAAACGCCGTCTGATGGAATGAAGTGTGTGTTTACTTGTGGGAAACTTTGTTGATTCTCACTCCACTCGTACACTTTACTAAATGATTTTTCAAAGGCTTTTGGTGATCAATGGCGTATGGAAGCTAGTTTCCGACACTGAATAAAAAATAAAACAAGGCGACTTTATATCTCACAACAGGGTTCGTACAAGGTGCTTAAAGTGCTTGAAGTACTTGAATTTGACTTTTTATAATTTAAGGCTGGGAAAAACCTTAAACATTCCTGAAGAGGTACTTGCAAAGTACTTAATTTATTGATATGCAATGTATCTATGAAATAAGTGTATGATTTTTTTTTTTCCAACAAGCGCGTATCTTTTCAAGCTAAATGCACACAATTCAAAAACCATCATACTTTTCCCCACTTATTTCAGTTAATGTCATAAAACTAACTCTAATACTGAGAGTATAGTGTGAACAGCTGATTATGTGAAAAGAGGAACAAATGAACCAAATCAATTGAGTCATTTACGCTCTAGTTGCTCCGATTGATTCAAACTTGTGACCTCAGTCATGTTTAGTGATTCACTAGCAAAAACCAGATTAAATTTAAGGAGCCATTCATTTTTTAATTAAGACATTGCTTTTAATGATTTTTAAAAGCACATATAGTGCTTGAAACACATATAGTGGGTGAAACAGCTTTTCGAAAATCTAAATCAGTTAAACCATTGCATTGCAAAAATTATTCACTGCAGAGCATGATTTAGATTGGAATTTCTTTTGCTTCAGAATGAAACTTCGGAGCATGGATTTGAAAATTATTTGATTTAGATCAGGATTTCAGAGCAAGTTTATGAATCTTTTGCCTCAGATTGGAACTTCACAGTGTGGATCACAAATCACTTAATCTAGATTGGGATTTCAGAGCTGGTTTGTGAATCTTTTGCTTCAGATCAGAACTGCGTAGTGCGAATCATTGGATTTAGATCAGGATTTGGGTTGGTTTTGTGAATATTTTGCTTCAGAATGAAACTTCGGAGCACAGATCTCAAATCATTTTATTTAGATCAAGATTTTGGAGTGGGTTCATTAGAGTTAGATTGGACCTTTGGAGCGGGTTTGTGCATATTTTGCTTAAGATCAGAACTTTGGAGTGTAAATTTAATTTAGATTGGGATTTCGGAGTCATTGGATTTAGATTGGAACTTTGTGTATCATTTTATTAGTATATTTTCATTTATCTATTCATATTTTTTTTAGAATTTGAAAGATAAGACATTGTTCAGTAAGTGAGAACTCCGATTGAAGTATTTTAAAATTAAAAAAGTAGTCCTTGAAAAGTCCTTGAAAGTCCTGGAATTTAATTTTCTAGTATCTGTACGAACTCTGTAACAATTTCTGATGACATTTCTCAATACGGTGAGATATAAACTCTCAATTGCGAGTTATAAAGTCCATTTCTGAGGACACTTTTTTTTTTCTCAGAATTGTGAGTTTAAACTTTGCAATCTGACTTTTTTCCTCACAGTTGCAAGATGTAAACTTACAATCGAAGAAAAAAAAGACAGAATTGTGAGATTTAATCTCACAAATCTATCTATTTGTATCTATTTATGAAGGCTTTTATTTATTTTTCCTAAAACTGTTAAGCAAGGTTGTGTCAGGTCAAAGAAGTTCAGATGTTGTCTGAACTGATAAACTCCTCCAGCTTTGTGAATTTCATTCCATTTAATATATTTTTGGACCGCTGCCTCGATTGAAATCCAGCAACTGAATTGTAAATGAAAACACCAGGTGCCTCATTCCTCTGATCGCTCACGTTGTCCAGCATGTTTGGATGTGCAAGGGCTCCAGCAGCGTTTGACTGATGATCCTCTGCACACGTGAGAGCTGACCGTGTGTTTGAGTCGTCTGTGGTTTTGTCCACGTTTAATTGCATCCTCCTTCTTCATACTGTGGGTTTGAGGTGCTGCAGTGTGTGGCATCTTTCATATGTCGATCTCCAGGTTTAGAGGAGCATGAGTCTATATGAGACTACATTTGCGTGAGCGGCACACAAACGACTCGCTTCAGCTTGAACTTGTGTTTTTGCAGGTGGACTGAAGCTGAAACACATCTGCTCAGTGATTCCTGTCCTTCAGACATCTGCTGATGTTCCTCCTGTTTGAGCGCAGAATATAAGCGATGCGTCAGCACAATCAGCTCTTTAATTGTTTGCAGTGAAAAAAGCTGTTTTTGTGATGCTGCCAGAATCTCAGTCGGACACAAACAGTGAGGCCCACCGCCGCGCGCTGACGTCACGGCTGGAATTAGGATCATGTTGTCCTAAAGAAGCCTGTATTTATAGCCATAATCATAAAGGCAGCGAGCTGTTTAACATGCAATGACACAGACTGCTGTTGTGACACAATTAAAGCTGGCGTGGTGTTTTCTTCGGGATGTTTTCCTCTTCCTCTGTCTGTCAGAAACGCGTACGGATCCGCTAGTCTTAATTATCTGCTCTCAAATGAACGCACGCTCTTTCCATAGACTCCCAACCGGAAGACACAACAGAAACTTCCAGAGGAGTTCAGGAAATGAATGTACGGCGAATAACGTGGGCATCATAACAAACCCCAGTCGAGTCACGCCGGTCACAGAAGATCCGTGATGTGATCGCGCGCTTTAATATCAACACCACGACCTGTGAGAAAGAGGCACAATGAGGCTCATCATCTCGCTCCCGCACACAAAGCCCGGTAATACTTTGCTAATGTGAGCCGTGACTCTTTATTCCGGGTAATTTCAGCAGCTCATTTACAGGTGATTACAGACGGTCAGATGTGAGATAAACGGCTCCAGAGGTGTGGAGCGTGACCTCGGCCCACAGCAGACACTTCTAGACACTTTCACAACAAAATGATCAGAAACAGCTGAAGATCACAGCACTGATCTGTGAAGAATCATCACACTCGCTTACAGACACTTGAGGACCATTATATGTCTGCTTACCGCAATTAACTATATTATGGGGACAGATTTATATATATATATATATATATATTAAAAAATATATATAAGTAAAATTTACCTTTTTGAATGTCTCTTCTGCTCACCAAGACTTTTTATCTGTGTGATTCTATGTTAAACTGTAATTGATTGCTGTGATCAAATCTGAATTTTCAGCATCATTCCTGCGGTTCTGAAGTTAATTTGTTGAGGTCAAGTTGTGTTTTTTTAATGAGAGGGTTAATAACAGCCAGTTTGAAGGTTTTGGGGACATATCCTAATGACAAATTAATAATATTCAAAAGAGTATCTATGTCATCTGGAAGCCCCTCTTTTAGTAGTTTAGATGGAATAGGGTCTATGTTGGTTTAGATGATTTAACTAAGTTTGTAAAATTTTCCCCCTCTTATAATAGAGAATGAGTGGAATTGTTCCTCAGGGGATCTAGACAGCATCTGATGTGAAGAAGCATTTCTGATTTTTATCAATGTTGAAAACAGTTGTGCTGCCCAATGAGTGTGATATACTACCATTGAAGAGTCACTAGATTTCTTTTTAAGAAATCATCAAGGACACATTAAATTTATCTAAAGTAACAGAAAAGGCACTTATAGTGAAAAGGCATTTCTATTTCAAATAAATGCTATATATATATATATATATATATATATATATATATATATATATATATATATATATATATATATATATATATGAATAAAAGGCAATATATTTTAAATATAAAATACATAAATATATTCTGTGTTTATAAGTGGAAATATCCCTACTGGATGAGGTGGCAACAATGACACTCTGCCAGCTCCCAGAATGCCTTGCAGAGGCGGAAGTCTGTCTGTTCAGATGCCTCAGAAGTGTGTGTGTGTGTGTGTGTCTGCGTTGGCTGAGTGCTAATTTAATCTCAGTTGTCATGGATTCATCAGAGATATTGTTTATAAGGTCTTTCGTCGTCACACAGTCTGCTGTAGTTCTTTATTAATTTATGTAAAAGAGGCTCTGTCAGAACGACATGATGAGTGACTGAGTGTCTGATCATCAATCTGTGGATCTGATCCAGTTTAGTGTCCAAGACTCTTCCAGTAGATAGAAACATTCTTGAGTTCAGTTCTCATCTCGTGTCATTTGTGTTTTTCTGGTGATCCCAGAATGCAATGAGTCCAGCGAGAACGCCCATCCAGATGTTGATTTGGTGAGATAGTTGTTGCCTAATGGCTAAAAAGCATAAAGACAGCCTTCATGCTTTCAATGTTGAACTAGGTAAAGCTAGACAAACATTCTTCTCAAACCTTATAAACAGCAACTTGAACAACACTCGCACTCTTTTTGCTACCGTTGAGAGACTAACAAACCCCCCTAGTCAGATCCCTAGTGAAATGCTCTCCGACAGCAAGTGCGTTGAGTTTGCTTCCTTCTTTTCTGAGAAGATCAATAATATCAGAAAGACAATTAGATCACCCTCAAGTTATGCAGAGGTCAGACAGATTCAACCGCAATTTCAAAAAGAAGTCATTATGTCTACTTTTGAAGAAATTGATAGCAACATTTTGGAAGAAATAGTACAGCACATCTTTTTTCAAAAGTGTGCTTAACTGTTTAGAAGCAGATCTCTTAGAAGTGGTGAACATCTCACTTCTTTCTGGGACTTTTCCAAACTCCCTGAAAACTGCAGCTGTTAAGCCCCTTCTGAAAAAGAAAAATCTTGATAACACCATATTGAGCAACTATAGACCAATATCAAATCTTCCTTTTATAGGAAAGATTATTGAAAAAGTTGTTTTCAATCAGCTGAATCACTACATAAACTCAAATGGATACCTGGACCATTTCCAATCTGGTTTCAGACAACATCATAGCACAGAGACAGCGCTCATAAAGATAATAAATGATATTCGCCTAAATTCAGATTCTGGCAAAATATCAGTGCTGGTATTACTAGATCTCAGTGCTGCGTTCGACACAGTCGATCACAACATTCTTCTAGATAGACTGGAAAACTGGGTCGGGCTTTCTGGGATGGTTCTAAATTGGTTCAGGTCATACTTAGAAGGAAGAGGTTATTATGTGAGTATAGGAGAACATAAGTCTAAGTGGACGTCCATGACATGCGGAGTCCCACAAGGCTCAATTCTAGCGCCGCTGTTGTTCAGCCTGTATATGCTCCAACTAAGTCAAATAATGAGAAAGAACCAAATATCATATCACAGCTATGCAGATGATACCCAGATTTACCTAGCCTTATCGCCAAATGACTACAGCCCCATTGACTCTCTCTGCCAATGCATTGATGAAATTAACAGTTGGATGTGCCAAAGCTTTCTTCAGTTAAACAAGGAGAAAACAGAAGTCATTGCATTTGGAAACAAAGATGAAGTTCACAAGGTAAATGCGTACCTTGACACTAGGGGTCAAAAAACAAAAAATCAAGTCAAGAATCTGGGTGTGATTCTGGAGTCAGACCTCAGTTTCAGTAGTCATGTTAAAGCAGTAACTAAATCAGCATACTATCATCTCAAAAACATTGCAAGAATTAGATGTTTTGTTTCCAGTCAAGATCTGGAGAAACTTGTTCATGCCTTTATCACCAGCAGGGTGGACTATTGTACTGGTCTCCTTCCCAAGAAGACCATTAGACAGCTGCAGCTCATACAGAACGCTGCTGCCAGGATTCTGACTAGAACCTAAAAATCAGAGCATATTACACCAGTCCTTAGGTCCCTACACTGGCTACCAGTTATGTTTAGGATAGATTTTAAAGTATTTCTACTCGTTTATAAATCACTCAATGGCCTAGGACCTACATACATTGCAGATATGCTCACTGAATATAAACCTAACAGACAACTCAGATCACTAGGATCGAGTCAGTTAGTAATATCAAGGGTTCACACAAAACAAGGGGAATCCGCTTTTAGCTATTATGCCGCCCGCAGTTGGAATCAGCTTCCAGAAGAGATCAGATGTGCTAATACATTAGCCACATTTAAACGCAGACTCAAAACTCATCTGTTTAGTTGTGCATTTATTGAATGAGCACTGTGCTATGTCCGAATAGATTGCATTATTTTATGTATAATAATTTCTACTGTTTTAATTAATTTTAAATCAATTTTTAAATAATTTTAAATGTTCTTCAATCTTCTGTTTTTATTGTTGTGATTATGATTTTTATATTATGATTTTAACTCCTCTTATGTACAGCACTTTGAATTACCATTGTGTATGAAATGTGCTTTATCAATAAACTTGCCTTGCCTTGCCTTGTCTGGATTCTTTTGGTCTCTGAGATTTGACCCAGTTTGTGTCTGAACACCTGCTCATCTCCGTCCATTTGTGTGTTTCATCCTGAAATCAGACTGAACTGAAAAACTGACCTGTCAGCTGTCAATATGTCTGTGTCCTTCTAAACAGTGTCAGGTCAGGTGTATTTATGGACAGTCGTTTTCTCACTTTCTCAGACTTTGTGTTGTTGTAAAAATAGTCAAACTTTGAAGAAGTGAAACTGTTTTATTGTTGCGTAATTAAAGCACGAGCGCCGATGAGTCTGTGAAACCCGCGAATGACGCACGCAGGATCCCGAAACACAGAAATAACAGCGTGTTTCTGGAGCTGTGAACGCTTGGCTCTCACATGCGGCCGTTCCTGTGGATTCACAGACAGACAGAAATCATCTCAGATTCTCCTCAGTGCCTTCATCTGCTGTTTTCATGCAGATTCTCACAGTGTGCACACAGCGTTCAGCCGGGGCTTAAAGATGTGAAAATGACATTTTTTTTTCCCCCTTAAATCTTTGACATTGCTAATCATTGTATCTTTATTTCTCAGAGTTGCACTTGAAAAGCGATAGAGATTTTGTGGCTAGAAAGCAGCAGTTGTGAGAAGTGAAGTCGCACTCGCTGGAATGACTGCATGTCGTCATTTTTGAGTCAAAGTCATTACTGGAGAATGTTTGATGATGCTCATTACTGCACTTCTGTTCAGTGACGCAAAAAAAACACACATTCACACCATTACAGCCTGATCACGAGGGACTTTTTCTCACATCTCGCTGTAAATAGCACAGCTAAAATATATTCATATTTCTAAATATGCAAAAGTGGTCTAAAATATCTATTAGTATACAATTACTGGATATTTTATATTGTATAGTCAATTGTTTTTTTTTTGTTTGTTTTTTTCTCATAATTGTTTGGCCATTTTTTATTTATTTTCGGTGTACGCATATTTCTATTGTACAAAATATATTCAAAAGCATTTTTCATTCACCCACAATGTATTCTAAAGTGCATTTTTGTCATTTTATTTGGTATTTGAGGGTATAAACAAAAACATATTCTAAGGCAGGTTAATACTACTATATCTCACTATACTTCATCAGCTGATTGATTTCATTATGAATTATTTTTAATTATTATTATTATTATTGTTGTTGTATTACAATACATTCAACATTTCTCTTTTTATCACTCTGTAAATCAGAAAATACTGTCAACAGACAATGAAAACAAACTATGTTCTCATTTCTAATGTTGTATACATCAGTTTGAGTGAAATAAGAAAAAAACCTTCAGAATGTAATCAGGAATAAAACTGTAAAATTTGGTGTTTGTAAGAGAAAAAACTAGTAATCTTTTCACTAGTCTGAAAAAAGAGACATTATACAGCAGCAAAATAGACCAAAATCTCAAAATGGACCAGTGCATTTCTGACTTCAGTTTGAGCTGTATACACTCTTAAAAATAAAGGTTTTTTAAAAGGTTGTTCACAGCGATGCCAAAGAAGAACCATTTTTGGTTCCACAAAGAAACATTCAGTCAAAGGTTCTTTAAAGAACCATCTCTTTCTTACCTTTTTATAATCTGAAGAACCTTATTTTGCCACAAAGAACCTTTTGTGAAACAGAAAGGTTCTTCAGATGTTAAAGGTTCTTTATGGAACCATTTAGACAAAAAAAGGTTCTTCTATGGCATCGCTGTGAAGAACCTTTTAAAGAACCTTTATTTTGTAAGAGTGTATTTTCTTAGGCTATGCTGGTTACAGTATATTTATCATTGATTCACACGTGTTTTTGGCCTAAGGGCCTACCTAACTTAGGCACGTATAAAGGCTGCTTTTATCTCAATAGGTGTAACGTAATGAGGCATTGTGGGATTGTGATGTTAATGAAGGGCTTGTGCGACGCTGCATGTTTGGCTGTAATGATGCAGCAGGACGAACCGCTGCAGTCGAGCGTCATTCTCATGTTGGGGTTCATCGTTAGTGTGAGCGAAGCCGGCGTCAGCGGCCTTATTTCCGCTCTGTTCCTGTGCAGCAGGAGATGAAGTGGGACCCTGCTGAGACACACAATAACTGTGTGTGTGTGTGGTCAGGTAGTAAATCAGGAGCGGAAATTGGAGGTAATTTTTAGTAAGATCTCTGTGGGTTTTTTTAGTTATTTTTGTGTCATCTGAGTCACTGCAGTCTGTAGAATGCGCTTACAGCTCTGATAAGAATGGAAAGAGTGTGTGTGTGAGAGTAAGAGAGAAAGTGTGTGTGTGAGTGAGTGAGTGTGTGTCATACACGCCTACTCATGGGGACTGATGTCACTGTGGAGACTTCAATTGAGGTCCCCATGGGGAAATCATACAGAATGAGTGCTTTTCTTAAATGTAAAACTGTGGAAAATTTTCTGTGAGGGTTAGGGTAAAGTAATAGAAAATACAGTGTGGACAGTAGAAAAACTATTACGCCTATAGAGAGTCCCTACAAGGATAGCAAACCAGATGTGTGTGTGTGTGTGTGTGTGTGTGTGAGAGAGAGAGAGAGAGAGAGAGAGAGAGAGAGAGAGAGAGAGAGAGAGAGTGGTTGTCTTTGAGAGAGTGTCTCTTTGAGAGAGTAGTGTGTGTGCAGCAGATTTTGGCTAAATTTAGAATCTAAGACACATTGAAGCGTCTTTCCACCGTGGAATAAAATAAATAAATAAAAAAGGTAATTCCGACTTTTTATCTCACAGTTCTGACTCTTTTCCTCACCATTGCTAGTTGTAGACTTTCACATTTTAACTCAAGATGTAAACTCAGAATTCTGAGGAAAAAAGAGAATTATAAATGAAAAGTCAAGTCAGTCTTACAAATCTGCTATTTTTCTCAGAATTCTTCATGTACATTTCACAATTCATTTTTTCACCATAGAATAAAACCATTAAAAGGTAAGGTTAATTGCAACTTTTCATTTCATAAATTGGAATTTACTTTTTCCCAGTTGTTCATATCTCACACAGATTTCAGAATTCTTTCCGATTTTTAATGATCTTTCTCAGAATTCGTGAAAAACAAAGTCAGAATTGGTAGAGAAAAAGTCAAAGTTACCTAATTGATTTATGTATTACTTTATTTGTTTTTGTAAGGTTAGATCCAAGGATCAGGATTGGGGCCAATAAAGCATTTTTTTACTGAGCGGTATTGGCTATTACAGCCCTGCTGAAAAAAAAAAACAGCTAAAACCAGCCTCCCTCCCAGTCTCCCTACTGAACATGTTTGAACAAGTTCATGAGATAATGAAGCAATAATTAAGTCATTAATGGTCAAATTTATTGGGTTTTAGTAGCTTGTTTTGTTGAGAGCTAATATGTTTATCTGATTAGTTTGTTGATTGTCACCATTGTTGAGATTCATATACTGATCCTTGACATCTGTGTTTGGCCAGCTAGTTTAGTGGTTAATGTTATTGAGATCTTTTTTTTTTTTTTTTTTTGCTCTTCATTATAATTGATCAGCAAAACACTGTTTAAGAGCACTAAATTGAGTTTAACTTAGACAAAACTCAATTGACCATATCCAAACATAAACACATAACTAACATCATCTGATGTTAAAGTATTTTGGCTGTAATAAAAAGCCTTGAAGACATTTATACAGCAGCCCAAAAAACAGTGTAAATTCAAGAGTCAAGAGGTCAACTAAAAGAAACACTAAACTCTTTTATGTGACTTTTTATTGTCCATGTTTTTTTCAGGTGATTGTGTTTAAGAGCAGGTGTTCAATAATAATGACTCAATCATCACTTCATTATCTCAATAACTTGTTAATATGTTCTATAGGGAGACATCTAAGGCCCCTTCCACGAGTTTAGCTGTATATGTAAAGATTTTTATCTGGCTTCCAGAGTGGATAAATCTGAAAACAACATGAAAGGCCTCCTGTAATGAATCGGTGCATTTTTGTAAGAATAATATTCATATTTAAAACGTAAAAACTTTAATCTAGTTTGCACCTGTCTTGATAAGACTCCCTCGGCAGCATCATACGTCATCTTCCTGGAGTTGCTATCGTGAACAGTTTGTGCAAGCTAGATTAAAGTGATTATTACATTTGAAATATGAATATTTTTCTTACAAAAACGCATGGATTCGCTACAGGAGGTCTTAATTCACCCCCGAAGCCATGTGAAGACACTTTTCATTATAAATGGATGCACTTCATTGGACTTGTTTTGGACTGATAAAGAGAAACACTCAAAATTTAAAATATAAATAAGGTTAGCACATGCCCCAAACCCAAAACAGGGCCCAGGTGCAGGACAAAAAAAAACCTGAAATAAGCAAAAAACACAAGTGTAATGTCTGCACACTGGGACCTACACTGTAAAAAGTTTTTACCAGTTTCAACTTAAAAAGCAGCTGCCTTATGATTTTAAGTTAAATCAACTTAAGTCATTTAAACTCTCAAGTTATATCAACTCATTTTTTTGTAATAAGTTAAAATGACTTAAGCTGATTTAACTTAAAAACTTAAGGCAGCTGCTGAACTTAGGTTTTTAGTTGAATCTGGTGGAATTTTTTTACAGTGTACTGCTCCATAGAAAAACATATTTATTGCTACAACAACAAATTACACTTGTGTTCTTTGCTTAAAGAGAAACACTCACCCATGCAATTCTAAAGCTTGGAAATGCCAGGATAATTGTAATATAATTAATGTAAAAGAGCAGGCAGTGAGCTCAAGTGCATCCTCCATAGTCGTGACGTGAATGACGGGGTTCTCCACTGTACTCTCTGTGGTCATTTCAGGGCAGACAAGAAGTTCATAAACAAACTCTGTGGTCACATCAGGGCAGAATGAGAGTTCACAGGTGACCACTGTGGTCAAAACAGGACAGGCTGGATGCTCAAGGTTGACTTCAGTGAGCGAGACAGGACAGGGAGGAAACTCACAGACTGGCACCAACACAGGATGAGCTCTGGGGCTTAAGTGCACTTAAGTGCAGGTTCATGGACCAGAGCGGACTCTTAAATGGGAGTGGACTCTGGAGTGGATTCACAGATTGGAACTAGCTCTGGAGAAGTGGTAGAGGAGTGTGTAGCCCGAACACACAAGACGGCTACTGCCATTACAGGGAGCACTGAGGATTGGGAAAATGCCTATGCTGAGGTCCATGGGATGCCAGCTGCTCTGGCCAAAACCAATAGTGTGTCCGCCAAACTGGAGATCAGCCCAAAATGCCTTTGGAACGCCTGGGATGGCATCAGTAATGGCTGAAGACTGTGGCATAACATTCATGACAACTGAAGGCTCTGTTGTTGGGACCATGATGGCTGGTGATTGTGGCGTGGCAGTCATGACGGGACGAGACTCTGGAACGGCGGCCATGATTGCTGAATGAACAATCTTCTAAGACTGATCAGAGGAATCATTTGGTTTATGTGTATCCCATTTATGAAGAGCAATGGGTGTGAAATATGAATATGAAAAGTGTTTTGAGCATCTACAGTGAAGAACACTAGTGTTAAAACAAAACATGCAAATAAATCCTGTCCACAAATAAACAGCAGTTTCTGAACACATCTGTAAGAGATTTGATCCAGAAAATCACAGACGGCCCAGAAAAACAACTCCTGTTGGCACACTCTCATTAAGTGTTCAGTATGAGCGGCTCTATTTTGATCATCTTTATTAGGCGCAGTTGGTCTGTTTACATGGGCTCTGTCAGGAAAACACTCTGATTACATTAGATTGAAGACACATTGTGTTGATGTTTTTGAAAATCGTCCCTCAAGCTCTGTTTTGTTCTACAGAGCTGGTCCGCACGTTCTGTGAGGTTTGATGAACGTCGTATCTGAGGTCATCACGATGAACTGGGGAAATAAAGCGTGCTTCTGTTTTTAGGCCGGATCGGCGGCTCTGACGCAGAGTTGCAGGTCGCTCTGTGTACTGTGGGAGTCCCACCGCTGACTCCTCTTGTTATTAACGGTCGAGTGTGTGGTTTGTTTGATGTTAAAATGCTCATATCTGAGATTCACGTTCAGAGGCACTATAAATAAGTCAGCGGCGGGTGACTATCCTGGGCCGAAACGTCACACACAGCAGACGCCAGCGGTTAAGAGCATTACACACTCACCACGCTTTATTCAGGTTCATGTGTTACATCATGAAACACAAATACACCGATATTGTTGAATAGCAGTGAGTTGGTGTAGATGGCGTAGTTATGACACCTACCAGATCTGCTTTAGTCTCTTTTGTGCAAATAATTGTTATATATGACTAAAAAATTATGAGTTTTGGCAACATGTCTGTGATGGGTACATTTACTTTCTCATTGTAATGCATTCATGCAATTTAGTTTTTGAGTGGATTCATAGTTTAATATTATGAAATATTCTTTTTTTGTGGACTCAAATAAGTTCACACTTCTCTTTTATTCAGCCAGTTGGTTTCCTCAAATAATTAGACAAAATAATATGAACACCCACAATGTTAAACATATTATACATCCTTAAATCAAGATATATTTAATTAGAATATCAAGTGTTGTTTTATGAAAAAGAAATTTTTTTAATGAATTTCTGTCAATGGAGTTAGAAAAGTGTGAGAAGTAGTTTCCCATCTTTAACATCTGACATATGTATGTTTATATAAGCAATATCACACGAGTAGACGTGAGATATGGTTGTATATCGGCACAGCTGTGATTCGGTGGCCTCGTGCCGTAGGTAATGCCGTTATATCTCACGTCTACGTGTGCGATATTGTGTTTATACAACAGTTCAACAGCACGAGTGTGTAAATACATAAACAAAATAATGAAAGAATGTCTTTAAAAGCCCTATTTTGTGCAGAACTACTTAACTACTTCCACCACGGATTCAAATCTAAAGTTGGCATTTGAACAGCTGAGCCCAAGAGTAATTCCAAAACGTCACTTAGAACTAGTAATAAAGGAACGTTGAGTTGCTTCATTGAAAGCCTATTGCTGTAGTAAAAGCTGTGTATTACATATAGTCGAGTATTATGAGAGAGAGAT
This sequence comes from Garra rufa, assembly GCF_049309525.1. Taxonomy (NCBI): domain Eukaryota; kingdom Metazoa; phylum Chordata; class Actinopteri; order Cypriniformes; family Cyprinidae; genus Garra; species Garra rufa. The sequence goes on along the minus strand of NC_133377.1, from coordinate 44,109,121 downwards.
GGTCATAAGAGAGTGATCATGATTATCTGCATCTGATACAGCATTTATTCTTCAGATCAGTCTCGTATTCACAATTAACATTAATTTGAATATCTGCTGAGGAAAGCGGTATCTTTGTCGTAACATTAATATCCTTTCATCTGTTAAGGGTGATTTTGCTGCTCATTGTATTTGTTTGCTGCGTCAAACTGTTGTTGAAACTAAAAATAACTTTTGTTTATGGCGTTTATTTTTCAATGTAAAAGTCAAACACGCTGTCACAAATCGGTCGGTGGTTTTCCGTCCACTCACCACCAGATGTCACCCTCACAGTATGTTGACTCTCACACTACACAGACTGTTGCAGGTCGCCCCTGACTAAATTTCCCATCATCCATTGCACTGATTACACACAGCTGCAACCAATCACACACTCCTTATAAGCCATGCACTTCCTCTCTTCAAGTGGTAGCACGTTACGGAGCTATTCAGAGCTTCCTTATGTCTGCGTTTAATGCTCTCTTAGCGTTAGCACATTACAGAGCCAGAACGTTTCCTATTTTTCTTAAGTCTTGTATCTAGTCTAGTCATTCCTGCCTTGAATCCCTGTCTGGTTAATATCGTCTTGTTGATTTCGCCACCTACCTTGGATCTCTCGCCTGTCTGAATTAACCCTTCGTTTTGCTGTATCAGACACTGTTTGCCCCTTGATTGTTCTATGGACTGTCTGTTTGGATTACGTTCGCCATTGATAGTCCCTCCCCTGTTTCTGGATTACTCTTGTTTTTTGCCTGTACTGTACCTGTTTGCCATTGTTCGACTCTGCCTGTGTTTGACCAGTCTTTGTTTATAAATAAAAGCTTTGCACATGGATCCGCCCACTTCACGTCCTCGTCGCTTCGTTACACACGCACCATTTCTCAATACTAAACACTATTATTAAATACTACTATTATTTATATAAAATATTATTTATTAAATAATAATATTTAATATAAAACAATAACAGCCATCATAAAAGTTGCTAGGCAATTCAGTCAAAAGTACAAAGGCAGCACTCTGCTATATAGCATTGAATTTACAAAAACATGAGATTTTGCCAAAACTTCTCTGGAACAAATAATAGATTAATGAGACCAAAGATTACTTGGACAGTGGATCTGGAGCTCACACGTCCAAAAACGTTGCTGCAAATTTTCAAATAGACATTATCTATATAAACAAACTGCATATTTGAACTATGAACAAGTACATTCTCGCCTGAAAACCTCCTAAAACTACATTCCGTGACACAAAAAAAGTAAAATTTATGAAATAATACTGAATTTGGGCGCCCACCATGACAAGCAGAGTGATACGATTACTAACTGTGAAATAGCTGTTGGAGTTCTGTTGGACTCTATCACACTCATATCAGATTAGAGGACCAGAGAGAACTGTTGTTTAAATTCTAATATCTAATACATTCTAATAGAGTCATCCATCACATGACATTTATGTCTCATGTGGTTGACTGTAAAAGGGAAAGGTGTGTGTGTGTGTGTGTGTGTGTGTGTGTGTGTGTGTGTGTGTGTGTGTGTGTGTGTGTGTGTGTGTGTGTGTGTGTGTGTGTGTGTGTGTGTGTGTGTGTGTGTGTGTGTGATTGCATTATTTATCTGCAGTGCTGGGTTGATTACTTACAAATTGTAGTCCATTACTGATCAGAGACTACTTGATGAAAACTGTAATGTAATCTATGTTACTCATTTTAGGTAATGTAATCTGACTACTTGGCCTAACTTGTTTTAAACTTACCATTTAAAATTATTTGTTTCATACACAGTGTTTTCCCTCCAAATTTAGAAGCATGGATTTTAAAGTTATTTATATGACCATTCTATATTGTGAATATAGTCAAATCTAAATGCTGTGACACACAGTAGAATTTTTTTGAGAGAAAATTTAAAAGGGGAATTAAGAAGAAATAGGGACAATTAATATATGTTGATTAGCCCAATTCTGTTAATCTAAATAGTTAAGCAGATTTAATTTGCACCACAGATTTCATGACTAGATGACACGGTTCGTGTTTGTTTGGTGCTGGTTTGGTGTAACGGTACAGCAAAGGTTGAGCAGCTGGTTAATTCGGTTATAAAACACAGCAGCATCAGAACACCATACTGAGAGGCTCTCGGCTGGTGTTTTCAGCTTATCTGATCTTCATTCAGCGGCGGTTTGTTTGCGACTGCGGGCTGCTTCTGCTTCAGCGCTGATTCACGCGTTTGGGTTTTTGCTGCTCGATTCTGATGTGACGCTGTGATATCAAATCTTCACAGCTTGACCTTTGTGATAAACCGGTTGCAAAAGCGTTTTGAGCAGCTGCTGACGTCAGTCCTACTGGTCAGAGAAATACATCAGAAATACACTTACTAAAGCGTGCTTCCTCATCTAGTTGTCCAATAAACCTGATAAAGACTTGTATTAATTGGTCACCAGCGTGTGTTTCAGGTAGCTTCTAATTAAACAACAATAGTCAACCAGCTTCACTAAACAAGTACTTGACCAGCGGTTAGTTAAATATGTTGGTACATTTCAAAAAATCACTTCCTTCCTCAATATTTTTGCCTTGTTTTCCAGTTCAAATATTTAAACAGCCCTAAATCTAGATATGTGCACCTTGACCACAAACCCAGTCATAAGGGTCAATGTTTTGAAATTGAGATTTGTTAGGATAGAAAAATATTTGGCCAAGATACTATTTGAAAATCTGGAATCTGAGAGTGCAAAAAATATAACATTTTGAGAAAATCACCTTTAGGGTTGTCCAAATTAAGTTCTTAGCAATGCATATTACTAATCAAAAATTATGTTTTGATGTATTTACAGTAGGAAATTTACAAAATATATTCATAAAACATTATCTTTACTTAATATCCTAATCATTTTTGGCATTAAAGAAAAATTGATAATTTTGACCCATACAATGTAATGTTGGCTGTTGCTACTTAAGACTGATTTTGTGGTCTAGGGTCACATATTTATTCTCTTTTTCCCATTGAAATAAGTTTGTTCTTCTGACCTTGTCTTGTTTAAAACACAAATTTGCTGAATTTTAATACATTGGTTTTCAGAATCTTTTCATGTCTTCAGTCGTTTTGCTTTTTAGATAAGTGAATCTTAATTGAAGAATGTTTAGATATTTAAAAAATGTCTTTTTGCAGAATAACACTTAATAAGATCTCATTAGTTAATGCATGAACTAGCATTAACTAACAATGAGCAGGACATTTGTTACAGTATTTATGAATAATTATTAATGATAGTTATTAAAAAATACACAATGCAATTTTCATTTATAAATTGCTAGTAAATTTCACAGTTACTAACAAAGAAATGGCAAGGAATTTACTGAATTAAATGTGCAATTTTAAAGTCGAAAAACCAAAATAGTACTCTAACATTCTTAATTGTATTGATAACTTCAAACCCCATTTCAACCCCAGTTTCATGTTAACTCAGGTCAATTAAATATTATTAACAGATACAAATTTGGGTTTCAATAAAGTATTATTAAATATTGAAATTAACATTAAAGGGGCTATATGTAACTTTTTCCCCAAAATAAATGTAATAATAGCCTTTTTATTTGACCATTAATGACTCAAACATCTCCTGATGAGCATCCTGACACCTTGTCAGCTCACAGTGGGTGCACCTATAAGCCTGTATCCTATTTTTCCTATTTTCTGTCGGGTCGGATTTTTCGCGCACTGTCTGCGGATGTGACGTCAAGCGCGTTCATATCGCTAGTCGTATATATTGCAAACAAACTTAGTTTCTCAAACAATATATGTATTTGACTGTTCTTACCTCTGTAAACATAATGTTGACTTCTTTGCAGCGGATGACTTGTGAAGTGTGTACGTACGAGCGCGCGCTGCGAGAGTGAGCAGAAAGGAAGAGCAGTTCCTTTTTTGGCCACAGGTGTCAGTCGCGAGTTTAAATTTCAGAAAGTTACATATAGCCCCTTTAACTGAGATTAATAACTGCTTTAGGAGTGTTTTAATGGTTGGTTGGTCCCACTTTATATTAGGTGGCTTTAACTACTTACTTTTAAATAAATCATTTGATGCAATGCACTTATTATGCACATACATGGCTTTACATTGTAATTATGTTTTAGAAAATACCTTCATGTAATTACACATTTATAATTACATTGTTGACCCATCCTTTACACCTTAACCCACCCTTAAACCTACCCATAACACCAAACCTAATACCCAATAGCAGTAAGAGTATTTTGCAATACAGTCTGAACACAATAAGTACATTGTACTCATTTTTTTGATGTAAGTACATAGTAGTTAAGGCCATTTATTATAAACTGGGACTGGTTAGTTAACAAGTGTCAGTGTGTTATCAGTATGTGTGTATATTGAATGCATCTAAAGAGTGTGCTGTGAACGTATTTGTGCTTCAGTTTGGTTCTGGTGGTGATGTTCAGCTGATTCTCGTTTCTCTCGCTGCTCTCCTGTTCTCGCAGCTTCTCTTGTTTTGTGTTTTTGTTTCTCATTCTGTTGCGTCTTTATTCCACAGCACTGACACACACACACACACGAGCGGGAGGAGGCAGCGCTGACTCATTCTTCCTCACCTCACTTCCTGCAGCCCATATTTGGATTAACAGGAAGTGCAGCTAACGCACGCAACCCGTCTCCCTCTCTCTGTCTCTCGCTCTCTATTTTTCTCTTTATGTTTCTTTCTTCTGTTTGTCTGAGGTGAATCCTTGAATCTCGATGACTCTTCTGTGTATATGTGTGTGTGTGTGTGTGTGTGTGTGTGTGTGTGTGTGTGTGTGTGTGTGTGTGTGTGTGTGTTTGATTGTGTGTGTGCATGCATGTGTATTTGTGGTTCAGGTACACCTATGTAACAGGGACAAAATGTGTGTTTGTGCATGCATGATTAGCTTCCTAGAGAGAGACACTGATGGCATTGTGATTCTGAGACAAACATCATCTGCTGATGAACCTAAACACAACAACATAACTGCAGAAACACAACCAACAGCGTCTGTGTGTCACATCTGCAGCAGCTTCTAGAAATCTGTGTGTGTGTGTGTGTGTGTGTGTGTGTGTGTGTGTGTGTGTACCTTGTTTTTGTGACATATCAGGACACAAATGTGTGTAATAACATGGGTATGACATAGGTATTACAAGGAAAGGGTGACTTATGAGTAGGGCTGGGTATCGTTCCAAAATGTTCGATGCCGATACCGATACCGATACCCTGAATTCGATACCGGTTCCGAACGATACTTTTTTCGATACTTTTATTTTAAGAAATGTATTTTAGCAAGATTACTTTTTCAGGATGTTTGTGACACTTTCACATCAGGCTTATCTCTAAGACCAATAAACAAAGGAACAAAAGCACAAAATGAACAAAGTGTAGTTAAGACAATATAACAGTGAATGTTTTTTTTATAAAGTTCAAACAGTTTTAACTCAATCAGATTTAAGTATTTGTGAGGCTCACTGCTGCTTAAAGGTTTAGTTCACCCCAAAATTTAAATTCTGTCATAAATTATCTACAAATTAAGATATTTTGGATTTAATCCAAGAGCTTTCTGATCCTCCCATAGATAAATCTTTGAATAAAGTTATTTTTGTTTACTTTGCACACAGAAGTATTCTCGCAGCTTCATATAATTATGATTGAACCACTTATATCACATTTACTTATTTTGACTATGTTTTTGGTTCCTTTCTGGGCATTGAAAATGCATATCCAGTAAATATAGGAGGATCAGAAAGCTCTTTGATTAAATCCAAATGATCTTCATTTGTGTTCTGAAGATAAACAAAGGTCTTATGGGTTTGGAACAACATTAGGGTGAGTTATTAATGACAGAATTTTCTTTTTTTGTGTAAACTAACCTTTTAAGATCACCTGAAATCACTCAACAGTTCTTCAGAAAAATTAGCATGTAGCACCGATATTGATTCTTCATGGTCGATTTTGATTGCCGATGTTTTACAAGCAAATGGGCTGATTCTGAAAGCCTTTTTAATATATTTAGTTTAAACCTTAAGCAAGGGACAAGAATGAATGATAATATGAGTACATGAACAATATGTTTATTTTCTCTATTATAGGTACAGCCATTTAAATTAAAGGCAAAACCACTGCATTTAGATTAAAATCTAAATAAATGAAAAAAATATATATTATAAATAACAAAAAATAAACGACAGTTCTTTCTTAGTCGTGTATACAATAAATACAGCTATAATCAAAATAGGCTATACTCTTTCAAAATTCAAAGTGCAAACAGAGATCGAATCTTCAAGCATGATACAGAGCTATTAATAGACAACTACACAATTTATTAGCCCACATACTAATAACAGCTTCAATATTTTATGTAGCCTAATTTGCGCGCATTGGGGAGTCGTTCTCTAAACGTGGGGTATTAACATTGCTTTAAATGCGTGTGCGCGTCTTACTTTTGGTTTCGTTTCAACGATCCCGCGAAACTCGGCGGTGATGAGCGTGCATTCTACAATACAAGAGATTACTTTAACAAAACCTTTTGAAAGTAGGAGGACACAAACGGGATTTTGAAAAGCGTGTCCCCAGTGAAAATTACACCCCTGTGTGAGTGCAGCTCTGCCGCTGAGTTATCGTTTGATGTGAATGTATGTCACGTTGTACCTATACTGAGACTATATTGAGACTGAGGCGCCAGAATTGTATCCGACAGAATGTGTCTGGTGTTTTCTCATATTTGACGTGTTGCCAGTCTTGGACGCATAAGCTTTTTACAAATATTGCATCGCACGCTGTTGCCGTCAATATTGGCATAATGTAGCAATACTTTGATCGCTTATACATCTTTTGCGTTAAATTTATGCTATGCTTTAAAGTATAGTGTACATTACAGCCTCACATTTGACAAGCTCTGGGCGAGTGGGCGTAACCGCCGTAAACTATTGATTTTCAAGGCAGCCTTGCCGCAGCTAATCACCAGCATTTGATCCAGGCATGTTAAAGATACCGCACGTTTTCTAGCTCACTGACGTTGACAAGATTATATCCTTGGGTATCGAAATTTGGTACCGAACGAAAATGATTTTTTCGATACTCGATAGTATCGAGACAATTCGGTCGGTGCTTAAAAAGTATCGAACTCGATACCCAGCCCTACTTATGAGGACATTGCCCATGTCCCCACTTTTCAAAAGGCTTATAAATCATACAGAATACGTTTTTTTGAGAATGTAAAGATATGCACAGTCTCCTGTGAGGGCTAGGTTTAGGTGTAGGGAAGGTGTAGGGTGATAGCAAATATCGTTTGTACAGTATAAAAACCTTTACGTCTATGGAATGTCCCCACAATTCACAAAAACAAACGTGTGTGTGTGTGTGTGTGTGTGTGTGTGTGTGTGTGTGTGTGTGTGTGCGCGCACATATAAGCTTGTGTGCAAGAGTGTGTGTGTGTGTGTGTGTGTGTGTGTGTGTGTGTGTGTGTGTGTGTGTGTGTGTGTGTGTCATGTTGTCCATCAATGTTCTCGCTTTCTAATAGATCCGTTTGTTCAGATAAAATGAGTCCGCTGGTTAATTACGACTCTAATGAACCTCACATTCAGTTCTTTCATTTTATTTACTGAATTACACACCGGAAGCAGCGTCTGCCTGTCTGTCTGTATCTGTTTGTATGTCCATGAGTCTCTGTGATCTCTGTGTTCAGGATGACATCTATTAATATACACGTGTTTTCGCATCACAAATTATTCCCTCAGGAGTGAGATGATTTTGAGAAGATTTGTGCATTTCCGAAAATATCTAGTGCTACAAACTCCGTCACGCACAAACTCAAACTCTGACAGCCTTTCCAGGGTTTCTCTGTTGATGTTTTACGAGTGTGAGCTCAGTCGTTGTGCGTCTGTGGGATTTTTTTCAGCTGTTTTCTGCTCCAGTTGCTGGAAATGCTGCGTCATTTACTAAAGTAGCAGCAAAACTCTTTTTAACACCACACATGATCTGAGGAATCATCCAAACTTTAGTTTAGTACTCGTGAAGCTTGGCTAGTCTGGAGCGGGTGTGTGATGAGGGCGTGTCTCTGCTCGTTCCCACCTGTCAATCATCCTCAGACCCATGAGGACACGCCCTATTTCATGTATGAGACCACACCCCTTCTGTGTGAGGACACGCCCTCTTCCATGTGTTATTTGCAAATAAATGGGCTGTGTTTGTCAAGTTTGTTTGTATTGGTTCAGTAGGTTAGTAGGCTGTTTTCTGCAGATTTTCCATCAGCTGAATCTCTCACACTGATCCACACATCTGAAGCTCTTTTGATGTTCCTCAGATATGCTGAGATATGAAGCAGAAGATCTCCAGAGCTCTGCCTTCATCTGGTTTAGTTCGTGTGTGTTTTGTGCTGTTTGTGAGTGTGTTGAAGCGTCCTTGTGACAGGGATCTTTCTTTAGAGTCGAAATGACATAAATCCTCTTAAGATCTCAAAAAAAAGCCCTGCATGTCTGTGGCAGATGAGATGGCTGTGTTGATGTGAATGACGCACAGACACACACGGACAGACACACAGACAGACAGGTTTATTCACAGATGAAGGATGCTTGAAGAAGCTATTACTGTCCATTGAGTGTGTGAAGACCAGAATATAACCTGTTTATTACTGTCCTGACGCTGCACGTCTTACGCACGTTAATCATACGTTATGTTCGCTTATTAATATCAGCGTATTAATAGACAGAGGTTGAAACACTCATGTTTATGTTTGTACAGGAAATATGGCTGGAAGATGTTTGATTCATGAAGGTCTTCTGTTGTAGGAACTTCTGCGAATGTGTTTGAACCAATTAAAGGAGATGCAGATGTAACATCTGTCAGTCTGTTGCAGATCAGTGTTATTTTGGTATCATTATTACATATGTCAACTAGTTGCAACTTTCTCATGTTCTTTTAGTAAGTACTAAAGTAACTAAAACTAAGAACTATATGTGACCCTGGACCACAAAACCAGTCATGAGGGTCATTTTTTTTTTTACTTGACATTTACACATCATTATTAATAGACAAGCTTTGAATTGATGTATGGTTTGTTAGGACAGGACAATATTTGTCTGAGAAAAAATCAGAGGGTGCAAAAAAAATCTGAATGTTGAGAAAATCGCCTTTAAAGTTGTCCAAATGAAGTTCTTAGCAATGCATATTACTAATCAAAAATTAAATTTTGATTTATTTATGGTAGGAAATGTACAAAATATCTTCATGGAACATGATTTTTACTTAATATCCTAATGATTTTTGGCATAAAAGAAAGATTTTGACCCATACAATGTATTGTTGGCTATTGCTACAAATATACCTGTGCTACTCAATACTAGTTTTTATATGGACAAAAAAGAAACTTAAAAATAAAAGTTACAAAAATGAAAAAATAGCTGAAACAACAAAATACATTTGCTGTTTGTTGTTGTTCTTATTTTTAGGTGAAATATGTGCTGCCTTTATCTGTGTTAACTGCTGGAGTGTGTGTGAGTTTTTATATTATTTATGTTTTTTTTATGTCTACATAGCTTTTATTAAGTTTAACTTTTTAGTTTTAGCTACTTCAGTACTTAAAAACTAAACTAAATGAGAAGTGTTTCCTCAGCAAGTAGCTGAAATAAAATAAGTTCATTTTATATGTTATCATTGTATTTTAGATCAGTTAATGATCATTTGCAATCCTGACCAGATCTCTGCAGCATCCGTACACTAGACCAGCATAAACCAGTCTGGACCAGCTCAGACTTTAAGTTTGAAACTCAACTCATTTGTCCATGACTAAATTAGAATTTACTGAATTCAAATACGGCTTTTCAAATTTTCAAAAACCAACTTTTAAAGCTCATTTTGATTTTTCTATTTTCTTGAAGATCAGTTGATTTGAATTCTACTTTCATATTTGAATATTGTCCTGTTTGATATCTTAATTGTACAGGTGTTGGATTGCGATTGTCGAGTTGCACCTGCTATGTTCAGATGTTCACAGGTGAGTGTCAGAACGTCCTGTTCGTCTGGCGGGCGTTTGATCACGATGACTCTGTGAGTTTCCTGTGTAGGGCTCTTGTTCTCGGCCGGGGCGGGACTCCCTCACAACTCGTCCAGGAGTTTCCTTCTGTGAGTGGGCTCTCCTACACACACGTGTATACACACACACACACACACACACACACACACACACACACACACACACAAACACACACACACACACACACACACACACACTGAGTCACCATTACCAAACCTGATCCCACGCTCACACACTGCAGCCTGATTCCAGCTTCTTCTCTTTCTAAACCATCGTCCAGCTTTTCAAACAGATTCTTGGCTCTTTTGTGTGTGAACTCCTCTCACTCCTCATCTGACAGATAAGCGCTGCTGTATTGTGTGTGTTTGTGGTAATTTCCGGCGCGGTCAGGCTGGCTGACCCATTTTAAGACCCCCTCGAATCTGCCCTAAATCAGTTCAGTCTGAACAACAAACTCATGGGTTTGTCAGTCGACAGCTTTTGTATCTCTAGATAACTGGATGATATATATATATATATTAAAAGTACAAACTTCACACAAAGAAAATGAATTCTGTTTTTAGGACGAACAGCTTTTGCATTGCAACATTAGTTTTATGGCAGTTTAACTCCAAATGATCATGACTTTTTTACATAAAAATATTATCAATTTAATTCAGAGTAAAAAAATACTCCAATGATCAACAAACACTTCACATTTACTTTAAATGTTGTAATATTTAGATTTACAGTAGTGCGAATTTGGGGGATGCTTAATTGTGACTCTGGAGCATGAGTATATTTGTAGCAATAGCCAATAATACATTGTATGGGTTAAAATGATCAGTTTTGCATTTATGCCTTAGATCTTTAGGATATTAAGTAAACATCGTGTTCCATGAAGATATTTTGTAAATTTCCTACTGTAAATATATCAAAAAACTAATTTTGATTAGCAATATGCATTGTTAAGAACTTCATTTGGACAACTTTAAAGGCGATTTCCTCTCTCTCTCTCTCTCTCTCTCTCTCTCTCTCTATATATATATATATATATATATATATATATATATATATATATATATATATATATAATTTTTTTTTTTTTTGCACCCTCAGATTCTAGATTTTTAAATGGTTGTATCTCGCCCAAATATTGTCTTATCTCAACACATTTAGTTTCAGATTATGTATAAACCTCATTTTCCAAAAACTGACTCTGACTGGTTTTGTGGTCCAGGGTCATATTTGTTATGAAATTAAAAATAAAAGAGGCTTTATTTGATCAAAATATAACTAGTTATTTTAGTATCATTATCATGTTTTTAATTATAGTATTTTTTTTTTGCTTTTTGTTTTTATTATGTCTAGATAGTACATATTTATATAGTTATTTAGTACTTGAGAAACGAGAACCTAGCTGAAATAAAAAGTTTTTATATTTAATTCCGAATTAATTATTAATTTAGTTTATTTTAAGGTTTTATAGATTTAACCCTAATATAACTTTTTGTTTTGTTTTGTTTTTCCAATTGATTTCTGTTGAAAATGTGAAATTTTAAAGTAGTCACGATCGTGGGCCCAAACCTCTGGGCCGTATGCACTCTGTCCCCCTTTCCCCTCACACTAGCAACGCCTCTGCTTGTGTGTCTTGTGAAAAACAGTATTTTTCCACATGCACTGCTGCTTCTGAATGTCCATGAATAGAGAAAGATGCAGTTATCAGGCAGATGGTGTAGTTATGAGTATGATGCCAACCAACCAAACCTGTGTGTGATTCACCAGCAACTGTGCAGAGGAGCTTCTCAGTGGTGTTTCAAACGCCCTCTAGAGGCAGCAGTGGGGAATGACACCTGCTCAAACTCACTCTGACTCTCACACTTACACTGACAGACAGACTGGTGTGTGTGATGAAGGCCTCATTTTCATCTTTGCATTCAAACCCCAGTGTACAGAGTTCACCACTACAGAAGCGAGTCCCTCGTGAATCAGTCGTGGTCAGGTCTCTTCTTATACCTGAGTGCCAGTGAGATTTGGCCTTTTCTCTCACACACAGCTGGATGTGAACATGTGACGCAGGATCTCGAGGAGGTATTTTCCTGAGCGCAGGTTACAGGCCTCAATCTTCCTGTCAGTGTTTGACTGAGAGAGAATCAGTGAATCATACATGCCTGAATAAGTGTTTTCCTACCTTTGCTTCCGCTGATGAGTAATGCACTCACACTCTCCAGTTCTGCTTTATTCTCAGACTTTAGCTGAAGTTCATGAGCCACTGTGAGGGAATTCAGCCCTCAGCGGAGGCACTTATTCGGACACATGGCAGTTTTGCGGGGTTTTGGTAAATATTGCGTTTGACGTTGAGAAAACACACGAGTTTCGAGCTGTTTTCAGCATGACTTGCTGCGGTCATGTTGGCGGCTCTGGGAAGAAACCGCCGACTCTCCCGCCCCCGCGAGGCTCTCCTGGCGGGAAGCGCGCGAACGCCCACAGTGCGCGTGTGCGCGCAAGTTCGCATGACGAGGAGAAAAACAAATAAACTTAACCAAATGAAGTTCACTGGAGCTCTAACAACACACACATACACCACAAAAACACAACATTGAATAAATTAGTCAGATAGACCCCCCCATGTAAACATAATATCATAATCATTAAGAAACAATATTTTTTAATAACTTTAGTTTCATTGTTGAGCAAAACAATGAAGTAGAAATAATTTTAACCCAGATATTGCTAGTAGATTTCACTAAGTTTTTACAAAGAAACGGCAGGTAGCTCATTGAGTTTTAAATTAACACACAAACAAAGTTCACTGGTTTAAAGTTATCAACACACACACACACACACACACACACCTCCGATCAATAAATACATCGAATTAAGCCCATTACATTGTGGTACTATTTACTTAATTTTGTTATCAATGCTTTATTATTCAGTTTGATTATAATGTAAAATTCACAAATAATTAAAGACGCGGCAAATAACACATTGGATTAAGCATTAATTTTGAAGTAGAAAGACTAAAAAAGTCAAATGTGCTTCAATAATCATGTTTACAGCCATATAGTGTCGTAATGTTGTTGTAGTTTAGACACGTTTGATTGATTGTTGATCGTTGTGTATCGATCGTCTTGATTAGTGTGGGCAAACAGGTGTAATGATGTAACTCTCGCTGTCAATGAGAGAAAGCGCGGTGAAGCCTCTCTTTCCGGTTCTGCGTTGGTCTGTGCGCACATCGGCGCTTTCCTTCGTCTTTCAGTGTGTCCAGGGCGCGCGCGTGCGCGCGCACACACACTCACACACACACTCACACACACTCTCCCCCGCGCGCTGTCTCATTCACCGGTGCGCGCGATCCACGCAGGGTGGAGGGGTTTATAAGGCAGCGCAAGGAGGCCACACGCCACTCCGACTGAAACACTTCAGACCACAAGCAGCAAGACTCCGAAGCCGAGAGTACAAGTACCAACCGCGACAGGAGAAAAAGCAGCAGACCGAGAAAGAAGAGCCTCCGGAGCTCCGCGTTCGTTCTTTGCCGTTCGTTTATTTGTTTGCTTGCTTTTACTGGAATACAGAAGCAGCTGAAGCAACGTTAGAAGAGGTTGGTAGTAAACTCTCTGGAGTTTGGTCAGAGTCGCTTTGTGCCGTTGCGCTTGTGGAAGTGAAGTGCACCGAAACTTGGACATCAAGACCGGGACGTCTGGACGCGTTTTGACCCGTTCCCGCATCCCAGCATTCCCGCGGAAGACTTTGAGACTGTCGGATGGAGCGCGCTTATTAGACACGCTAGAGTAACTCAGTAACAGGTAACTGAAGCATGCAGTTTGTTTTTACCCGATCGCGGATGCTGTGCAAACTTACTTTTGTCAGTGGTGCTCAACTTTCTGATGATGTGCGGTGCGAGTCTGGATGGAAGTCTGCATGCATGCATGGATGGATGGTGCTGAAGTTGTGCCGCTGTCCGCGGTGCTGAAACGCGGTAGACACTCGATGAAGTTGTGTCGCTGTCCGCGGTGCTGAAACGCTTTCGACACTCGCTTATAAGCTGATGCGCTATTTGTCTTGATTTGAGTTTGTATGTGTCTGGCTTTAGTGAAAATAATCTTGCAAATGTTTTATCTTTATAACAGAAGATTATTTTCTGCTTATTTTTGTTTAAGCATGATATTCTCAAATGCCTTTCTATGAATTTCTACATACTTTTAGTTTATTGTAGTTGCTTTCAGTTTGCTGACTTCTAAGTTCTAACTGCAACGCATTTTATAATAAGTCACTATTTATACGCTTTGCTTGTTGTCTATACTTAAAAGTTGTTGCGCACTGATAATGTCCCTCTTCGTTTCAGAGTTTGACTGATAATGTCTGCAGCGCGTGCATGAGCGAGCGGCTCAGGTCTGCGCGCTCACAGAGTAATTTGTTTGCACATAGGGAGAAATTAATGCATTTTTTATTTGATCGCATCTCACTGCAAACAGCTTGATTGTTGATTTTGTTGCAATGCATGGTTTAACTCATTAGCATGTAGATAAAGAAACTCATGAAATGTTTTTGCAAAGTAATCCTCCTGCAGGTGCATGTCTTTAATGAGTGTTGTTTGCCAAAGAGTGTGTTTTCGGTGATGCACACAGTAATGTTGTGTGTGTGTTATTGTTCTGACAGCACTAGACACACACTGAGATGTCTCAGCAACAGATCTGAGCTCACAGATGGCTCCGCGTGTGTTTGGCAGAGCCGTGTGTGTCTCAGACTTTCCCAGGATTAAATACAAAGTGTCTGTGTTTGTTCAGATCAGATACAATCTAACATTCATCCCCGGATCAGCCCGGCCAGAGGACATTGAGGGTTAACGAGCGCACCGGCTTCACTTGCACGAATTCACATAAACAATCTGCATCTGTCTCTCTCTCTCTGTCTCTCTGTCTCTTTCTCACACACTTCCTGCTGACTCTACTTCAGCTCTTTGGGAAATCAGCTGTTTCCATAACTACAGATGTAATGTGTAATTTCAGCCCGCTATTTGGGGTATAGAAAGAGTTTGAGTGGCAGAGCTGAAGTGCTCTCATTTTCTGTAGAGCCGATAGTTTCCGCTTTCTCAAACTCAATGGAGTGCAGAAAATGACACATGAGCTGCATTAGTGATGTAACTAACAAAACAGAGCAACAGTTTATCTAATTTTATACAACTGTTGAGCTTTAGTTTTTCAGTCTCACATTATCAGTTCAGAAAGAGGAGGGTGGTTGTGAAGATGAGGGGTCATCGGTTCCCTGAGAAGGACCTCTCACAGCTGCTCTCTCTCTTTCATCTCGCTCCTGAATGAGCATCTTTGAGCGAAAGAGAGTGACGCGCCAGAAAACGAGGCAAGTTCTATAATAGAGTGAGAGACTGTGCTCGGAAAGAGAGAGGTCCAGCTTATGACACACAAAGATGCTCCACACGTTTCTCGTGCACCTGTAACTATGGCAACAGTCCGACTTTGACACTCACAGAGAAAGTTCTGCAATTGCTGCATTCTGTCAGGGAGGGGGCATGTGTTCCTGCAGAAATATCCTCGCTGTAAGACTCTTTCCAGCGCTGAACTTTCGTGGGTGCGAGCTGAGTCTTCGGACGTCAGTTTGACGCAATCGGCTCTGCCACGTGTGAAAGCGTGGGCAGGAGAGAACGAGAGAGCGATGCAGAGAGAGATTCCTGTGAAGGGCACTGTAATTATAGTCTGAGTGTAATAGCAGTGTGCGCATTAGCGACAGGGCTCGTCGAATGCACACTAATGCTAATGGAGGGTACAGCTCTCAACTACAGATATGATTCAGATGGCAGACCTGTTCCAGTAGCATAATTACAATGGCTGTTCTACTATGATTGACAAGTGCTAACTCTGAGTCCCTTCTGTTTCTTGTTTTCCCACAGATATGTCCCCTTCAATCTAGTGAAGAATCAAACCCTCCATTCGCGTTTGTCGTAGTACAAAGATCAAACCCCTGCCAGATCAAAGAAGCCCAGTTGAATCACCTAAACTCCTATCAAAGGGTCCACCCGTGCTCCTGAAGCAAGAACATGGAGTGGCGGTTCGTCTCTTTGGCGCTGTGCGCTTGTATGTGTGTGATGTTCCCCCCAGGCATCTCCACTCCCTCTGGCCCAGCATCCGCCACCTGTGCCACCCTGGAGCAAAGCCGTTTCTTCGGTGTATTCTCCTCTAAGACCGCCCTGTCGTCAACACCGTGCTCCTGGACCCTGCAGAACCCCGATCCTCGCCGCTACACCGTCTACATGAAGATCACCAAGCCTACAGAGTCCTGCACCCCACGACAGATCCGAACCTTCCAGTTCGACTCGTTCCTGGAGACTTCTCGCACATACCTGGGCATGGAGAGCTTCGACGAGGTGGTACGACTGTGCGACGCTTCCTCCGCGGTGGCCTACCTGGAGTCCAGCAAACAGTTCCTGCAGGTGCGGAAGGTGATGCCACAACTCGGTACGGAGCCCGCGGAGGAAGTTGAAGGAAACGACGAAGGTAGCCAGTTCAACGCTGAGTTTCTGGTCGTGGGGAAGAGGAACCCGAGTATGCCAGCCTGCGAGATGCTGTGTCAATGGTTGGAAGACTGCCTGGCCACCAGTACCCACGGAAACCCCTGCGGCATCATGATGACCCCCTGCCAGTGCTGGGAACCGCCCAAGAGGAAGACAGGTGGCTGTTACAGGGGCGGAGTCTACACCGAGAAGTGCACGCCCACCGTTAGAGACAGCAATCGCGACGCCGAGATCATGAGTAAGTCAAGTCAAGTCAAGTCAAGTCACCTTTATTTATATAGCGCCTTTTACAATACAGATTGTGTCAAAGCAACTGCACAGTATTTAAACAGCACAATAGTGTGTAAGTAACGCATTATTGTAACAATCAATTTTCAGTTAAAGGCAGTGTTTGAAATGCAACTGTAGCAACTCATTTGGTTGGTAAAGAACAGGCAAAATTGTATGCACTCCTAAAAGAAAATCGACTTGGTTCTGCAGGAGCAGCTGCTCTATAGCCGCGCTCCCCAAGCCTCCGCTAAATCAATCAATGCCTTGTGCTTGAGGTTGTCATAGCAACCCGCCGGGCTCCAAAAGCACCACATCCAAAGAGTGCCTCTGGTATTAGAGGCATTTCACCCTTTCAAACGGCCGTATCATGTGGTGTCCTGGCATTTGGCCTTCAAAGCTCCCTTTTGTTTAGAAAAGGTTCCAAAGCGTTTGTTTGTCTAAGAGACTTTTCACCCTGCTGTTATGAAGGCCACCTCTTTGACATCAAACCAACATTTACGACAAAACAATGCCGCATCGATCGTCAATAAGTTGACAGGCTGTTTTGACGCCTCTATTATGCTCCTGAAGTTTGCATGCAGATTCCATAGTTTACCAGCAGATGTCAGCACTGACAGCAGTGTTATCATGACTCATTCGCAGTGAATGTCCTCTCCTCCACCACTTCAGCATTACTCACCCACCATGTGCACTTAACACAAGTGATGTGATGCATATCTGCTTGATGTGTTTGCAGAAGGCTGGAGCGGATGGGGCCGCTGGTCCGAGTGCAGTAACGAGTGTGGTGGCGGAGTCCAGGTGCGCAGCCGTGCGTGCCAGCCTGAGAATGGTGTCTGTGAGGGCGTTGTAGAGGAGGGACGGGCCTGCAACCCTCAGCCCTGCATCGGTCAGTTCCACGTCTAGAAATGTTCACCGCAGTGAATGCCAGAGCATGCTGTCAGATCTTACATGAAAGTTTGTGTTGATTTGTGCAGGTCAAGTCCGACAGAGGAGTCAGGGTCTGCGTTCCATCATCGGCCAGAGGCGCGATTCTGATGGCACCATCATGGCAAACCAGGCTCCTCAGAAAGGTATGTGTCTCTATTGAAACACTGCAAAGCAGTCTGGAATAGTAGAAGTGTTTTGCTAAATCAAACTCTTTCTGCAGAAGAGGTCCAGCAGGACACGTGGTCTTCATGGAGCGGGTGTTCCGTGAGTTGTGGCGAAGGCTTGCAATCTCGCACACGTTCCTGCATGACGTCCACTTACAGCACCCAGTGCACCGGCCCTTTGAGAGAGAATCGACCCTGCAACAACACCGCCGCCTGCCCAGGTACTTCAGATCGCACATACACAGTGCCTACATTCTTCTGTCTGGCTCATGGAATGAGGCATTGATTAACCATGATGTGTTTGCAGTGAATGGAGCATGGGACGAATGGGCTCCCTGGAGTTTGTGCTCGTCCACATGCGGCCGTGGATACCGTGATCGTGTCCGTACCTGCAAACAGCCTCAACACGGTGGACAACCCTGCCGCGGACCTGTCAAACAAACCAAGTTCTGCAACATTGCTGTCTGCCCAGGTCAGTAAACTGATTGCTATTACAGATCTCAACACCAGATGGCACTGTTTACCTTAATAACACAAGCCCTTTCAAACGCAACAGATGGCTTTTGAAGCTTCTCAGTTGTTTAAATTTATTCTGTCTTTCCCTTCTCTTTAGTTGATGGCTACTGGAACGACTGGTCCGCCTGGACTCCTTGCTCTGCCTCTTGCTCAAATGGAACGATGCAGAGAACTCGTGAGTGTAACGGCCCCTCGTACGGAGGCTCAGAGTGCAGAGGAGAATGGCAAGAAACCACCAACTGCTTCCTCAGAGACTGCCCAGGTGCAGTATTCCTCTCCAAATGTTTGCTAATGCATGCATCTAGTGAGTGTGTGTTTTCATGAAAGATACTCAAGTGTTTTGTCGCCCTCTAGTGGACGGAAGATGGCTGTTGTGGAGCTCATGGGGCAGTTGCAGCAAGTCCTGCGGTGGAGGCCATCAGCTCAGACAGAGAGTGTGTGAAGGACCGTTCTTTGGTGGAGAGCCCTGCAACGGAGAGAAATCAGAACTGCGAAACTGCAATGAGAAGCGGTGCCCAGGTGAGAGCTCAAACCAGATGTTTTACTTAATTTATACATAAATTTTAAGGCAGTTTTTTGAAGTGCTTATAATTCTGTGTTTCACAGAACCTCATGAGATCTGCGGAGAGGAGAACTATGGCAGTGTGGTTTGGAAGAAAACGCCTGCGGGTGACACGGCTGCTGTGACTTGCCCTTCCGATGCCACAGGTACTGATCTGAGATCTCTCTCGTCCAGCGCTCTAGTTTCTGTGTCGAATATGTGGGTCACGGCCTGATTTTAATGAGAGACAGTCTTTCTTTCTGGATTGCATTAACCCCGCTCTCCCCGACTCCTACAGGCCTGATCCTCCGCAGATGCACTCTGGACGCCGTTGGTCTGGCCTTCTGGGAGAACCCCACTCACATCAAATGCATTTCCAAGGAATTCCAAGACATTCAAACCCTGGTAAGCACCATCAACTACATACTAGTGCTTCACGTTGGCATAAAGGCTTTAGGACCGGCTTCAAGCTTTCTTCTCTTTCCAGATGCGTGATCACGTGACTCAGTCTCAGAGCGGTCAGCTGGTGGATGGCGTGTCCGAGGTGCTGTCTAAAGTGAGGATGGTGTCGACTGACAATATGAAGTACAGTGGAGACCTGCTGGCTGTGATGGAGGTCCTGAGGAACAGCACAGAGATCTTCAGAGGGTCAAAGATGAGCCTGAGCAACGCAGATGTGGAGGTATGCAAAACCAAAGCATGTAACAGCAAAGGGAAAAGTGTTTTAGAAGTGCTGATCTAATAACCTTGATTTGTTTGACCCACAGAATTACGCTCACACCATCAGTAACTTACTGCAGGAGACACACAAGGAGAAATGGGACGAAGCTCAACTGGTGAGTGTGTGCATGCGAAGCATGTGTCATCACACATGCACATTGTGTCTTCATACCAAAAGAGGATGAAAAGAGAAATAAAGAAGCAGAGAAATCTAGCGCACCCACATGGCAATCTGCGACAGCAGACAACGCCAACACCTCACGCGCCTACACACACACGTCAGAGACGCACAACAGCTCTAGCACACACTAATGAATCAGTCATCAGACCATTCAGAGGAACAACTCTGGCAGATTCTCTCTGTGTGTGTGTGTTTAGAACTTGTTATTTTTGTACTATTTACATACTAGTTTTTAAATTATTTTAATTATAGATTGTTTTGGTCATTTTTATTTCATTTATATTTAATTTTAGTTTCACTACTACTAATTATTAGTTAGTTTTACTAACTACAGTACTTTAACTTAAACTTACATTTTTCATTTAATATTTATATTTACTAATTTTAATGAAAGTAAATGATTTTAAAGTAGTTTTAGCAATAACAGTGCTGTTTTGATTTTCTGCAGATGGGCGCAAACATTAAGGAATTCTTCAGTCTGATTGAGAACTTCATCGACATGATCGGACGCCAGATGAGAGATTTCCAGGACATCTACGAGGTCACTGACAATCTGGGTGAGTGCGAAACGGCTCACAAGTACGAGATGTCAACAGGTGGATGTATGAGTGTAGCTCATGCTCACTCCAGTACATGTGTTTGACTGTTGCTTTCTGATCGTCCCTTCAGAACTCAGCATCCAGAAGCGTCCACGAACCATGACCTCTGATGTAACCTTCCCCCTGAAGGGCTGGCGTGGGATGATCGATTGGGTCCGCAATTCAGAAGAGAAAGTCACAGTGTCCCGCAACGCTCTCAGTCTAGACGTGCCAGGTACACACACACACTTTCACACATACACACACACACATTGAAACACATGTTTGGTGTAATGAGACTAATGCATCTCTAAATGTGTGTAGATGCCGAGCAGAGCACAGGGTTTGTCACCGGCATCGTTCTTTACAGAAATCTGGGTCCCATTCTGTCCTTTCAAAGGTAAATGAGTTTAAAATCTTCTGTTTTTAGAACATCTGCTTGCATTTTTTTTTTTTTTTTTGAAAACGCTCTTGAGTGATTCTGATCAATCGATCATCTTGTTCTCCCTCAGCAACAGCACGCTGCTCAACTCAAAGGTTGTCACTGTAACGGTGAAGCCCAACCCTGGCTTTTTGTCGGCACCTGTCGAGATCGACTTCCCACACCTGCACAATGTGAGTCGCTGCTTCTTCACTCGTTCTGTTCTGTACATGTGTGTGTTTGCAATTAAAGACTATGAAGGAAGTGACATATGACACAGATCAAACTCCCCCTTACCAGACCTCTCACATCCCTGCTCTCTCTGTCTCTCTGCAGGGCACTGTTAATGAGACCTGCATCGCCTGGGATGAGAGCGAGAGGTGGGTGGAACGCTTGTGATTCTGTGTGTGTGTGTGTGTGTGTGTGTGTGTGTGTGTGTGTGTGTGTGTGTGTGTGTGTGTGTGTGTGTGTGTGTGTGTGTTGTTGCAGCTCTAAAGGTCACACACTCTCTTCTGCCCTCGGTACAGTGTGTCATGCCCACACCTCCCTGACAACCGCTAATCATATTCAAATGAGCCGCCGCCCACTTACACACATCACTTATGACCTCATGAATATTCACAGCACATTCAAAAGCTTCAATGGTTCTTTTCACCATCCCACTGCCCACACAAACACTCACACACACTTACTCACATGCACACAAACACACTTCTGAGCACACAGATGGATCCTCATTCTCATTTTTAAACCTGAAACTTTATCAAAGCATTTGAATCTTTGAACCCCATCCATCTGTTAGCATATATACTCTATTAATGTCATGTATTTACAGAGAACATTTCTAAAATGTTTTGGCAAGGTTCCCTTAAAGGTCTTCCAGTAACATTTTTAGAACATTTTTATGTTAATATTTAAACACTTTTTCAAACATTTAAAAAAAAACGATGTTTTAAACATTCTGAGACTTCTAGCAGATTTTCCTAGAATATATTTTTGGTCACATAGTGTTAACCAATCAGCATCCAGAGCCACAGCTATCCGTTTCTCTTTTTTTCCGTGCGATTTTTTCCTCCCGTGACACTGGTGTGATTGTGCGATCGAGGAGTCTGTGTCTCTCACAGGACATGAGCTCAACCACCTGCCATCAGACCTGTGCCAAACACACACACACACACACACACACACACACACACACATACAGAGATGGGATTCACATATTTAAACAGTTGTGTTTCTGTGCTATTAGAGCATTTAATAGTGTGTGTGAAGATCTTTTGAAATACAAAATCATCAGGACTATATTTACAGTTTTGCCAAATACACACAATACAAACACAACTGTATAAACAGTGACAAAAAGGAAATCAAATAAACAAGACGCCAGTGAAATAAGGAAAATGATCAATGTAGCATAATAACAACATAGAATAAGTTATAATAATGCTGAATTTGAGCAACATCAGTGCTGTCTGTTCCAAAAGGTTTTTTCACAGTGATGCCATAGAAAACGTTCTTAAAAGAAATAGTGTTTTTCTCAGTGTGGAGAACATTTTTGTGATTTTGCTTTTATGCCAAAAATCACTAGCATATTTAGTAAAGATCATGTTCTATGAAGATATTTTGTAAATTTCCTGATGTAAATATATCAAAACCTAATTTTTGATTAGTAATATGCATTGCTAAGAACTTCATTTGGACAACTTTAAAGGCAATTTGCTCGATATTTAGTTTTTTTGCACCCTCAGATTTCAAATTTTCAATTTCAATTTTCACATATTGTGGAAAGCTTATTCATCCAGCTTTCAGATCATAAATCTCAATTTCAAAAATGGACCCTTATGGCTGGTTTTGTGGTCCAGGGTCACATTTTAACAATCCGAAGAACCTTTAGTGGTTCCATTTATGTTAAAGGTTCTCCATGGAACCATTGACGCCAATAAAGAACCTTTATTTTTATGTTCTAAGCATAATAAAAATCACCAAAACCATTTGGAAAAGATTCCACGGTAGAAATACCTGCAGTAGCATACGAATGCGGTAATGTTGAAGATCCATCTGAGAGCATTACTGTACTGTGGTCTGGAGTGTGTGTGATTCTGTATGAGCTGCTCTGCTGCTGAGAGAGAGTGTGTGTCAGTGTGTGTGTGTGCGGGGTTTATTTCACAGTGTATCTAACGCTTGTGTGTGTGTGCGCGCAGCGCGTCTCTGCTCGGCTCCTGGTCCGCGCGCGGCTGCAGATCGGTGTCGCGCGACTCCAGCACCACATGCGTGTGTGACGGACTGTCCACCTTCGCCCTCATCGCGCGACCGAACCCCGATCTGGTA
Organism: Garra rufa; assembly: GCF_049309525.1. Lineage (NCBI taxonomy): Eukaryota > Metazoa > Chordata > Actinopteri > Cypriniformes > Cyprinidae > Garra > Garra rufa. The sequence continues at coordinate 44,085,910 of NC_133377.1, read as the reverse complement.
AGTGTCCGATTATCACCGGACCGTCTGTGTGTGTCGTCGTGTGTCTCTCTGTGTGTCCGATCGCTTTGTGTGTGCCAGTAAAAACGAAGCGATGCTGCCATTAACCGAACAGCGTTTATCACAACCTCGTTTATCATCAATCATCGTGTAATCGGATGTGATCGTCTTTCTTGTAAGTTTAAACCTTATCCAACGATGGTTTGATTGACAGCTAATAGAGATGATGCGGTGACGCGATCGATCAATTCTCATCGGGACGTCAAATTCCCTTCAGGAATCTGATAATCAGTGATGGATTCGGTTGTTTTCATTTATGTATTTGTTCGGTGCCTTAATGCGTTTGTGTGATCGGCATCGTTGTTTTTGATCTTTTTGGTGCAGAACCAGTTGCCATGGTAACCGCATCCGCAGCCTCGCGCTGTAATTCGGTTATCAGAACGAGAGGGGAAAAAAACAGCCCTGCACTGCAACGCAACGCGAAGCGACGTGTCCAAACAGAACGCTTCCGTTTATAATCACATACGCAGCATGACGGGAGCGCGCTGTTTGGACGCGTCGCGTCGCGCAGTGCAAGCGGTTTGAAAGACCTGTTACATTCCTTCAGTGTGTGTCTTTAGTGAGGAAATATTACAATGTGTTTCATTCTGCAAGGGCAAATGAAGGTGGAAAGCAGCTCATAATATAACACACACTGTGGTGTGTGTGTGTCTCCGCAGGAGTGTGAAGTGTGTAACACTAATAATTTCAGAGGTGAAAGTTGTCCACCTGCAGGACACACACACACCTGCCTTCGTTTAAATGTGCTAATGTGGAGCAGCAGTGAGGGAATGTGGAGCGCCTCGCTCACCTTCACGTCTCCTTCACATCATCTGCCCTGTTTCTGCCAGTCATTCAGTCCAGAGGGAGCTATATATGTGTGTGTGTGTGTGTGTGTGTGTGTGTGTGTGTGTGTGTGTGTGTGTGTGTGTGTGTGTGTGTGTGTGTGTGCGCGCATTGACACTGATGTTACTGTGTTTCTTCACAGAACATGGATAAGTCTCTGTTGCCCTCGGTTACGATGATTGTGGGATGCGGGGTGTCGTCCCTCACCCTCCTCCTCCTCATCATCATCTACGTCTCAGTGTGGAAGTAAGAAACTTACCATAACATTTGATTTGTGTACCATTATATGAAGAGAAACAGAATATTATAAACTAAAAAGCCATTAATCTCAGAATTAAAGACCCCTAGACTCCAATTTTAAACTCCTGTGTGGGATGGATTGATTGGATTTCATTGATTGTTTTTTTTTCTGTTCTTCTCAGGTACATTCGTTCTGAGCGCTCAGTGATCCTGATCAACTTCTGTCTGTCAATCATCTGTTCCAACGCCCTCATTCTGATCAGTCAGACTCAAGCACGCAACAAGGTGAGCCCGAGCACGACGTTGACCAAACACAGTTCACTTCAGCTCTGATTGCAAGCGACTCACCTCTTTTTCTTGTTGTCTCTCACACAGGTCATGTGTACTTTGGTGGCGGCGCTCCTGCATTTCTTCTTCCTGTCCTCTTTCTGTTGGGTCCTGACGGAGGCGTGGCAATCCTACATGGCCGTTACGGGCCGCCTGCGTAACCGCATCATCCGCAAACGCTTCTTGTGTCTGGGATGGGGTGAGTGTGTGTTCTGCTGTTGTTTCTGGAGAGTGTCTCAAGTCTCATGTCTTGTGTGATGGGGTGTTTAACTCTCTGGATTGTCTCTCAGGTCTGCCTGCCTTAGTCGTCGCTATTTCTGTCGGCTTCACCAAAGCCAAAGGCTATGGCACCATGAACTAGTGAGTATTTACCTATTTCGTTCATTGCTTGTCTTTCTCTTTCTGTTTACGTCTTGGTGAGTTTAACACTGGTGTTTCTGCTTCTCTCCAGCTGTTGGTTGTCTCTTGAAGGTGGTCTCTTGTACTCGTTTGTGGGTCCTGCGGCTGCTGTCGTTCTGGTGAGGAGCCGCTCTTGGGCGCTGCATGATTGACAGCATGTGCAGTGTTGAACCTTCAGTGACGTCTTTCTGTGTATTTTCAGGTCAACATGGTGATTGGAATTCTAGTTTTCAACAAGCTTGTGTCCAAGGACGGCATCACAGATGTTAAGCTAAAAGAAAGGGCTGGGTAAGAAATACTATACACATCCAAATAAACACACATTTAGTCACATTGAAGAGTCTGGAGCATGTATTAAATGTGCTGTTCTGCAGGGCTTCGCTGTGGAGCTCTTGTGTGGTTCTCCCTCTTCTCGCACTGACGTGGATGTCTGCTGTCTTGGCCATCACGGACCGCCGCTCCGCACTATTCCAGATCCTCTTTGCCGTTTTCGATTCTCTGGAGGGATTCATCATTGTCATGGTGCACTGCATCCTGCGCAGAGAGGTCAGTATGCTCACAATCAAAGCATGTGTGCATTTAACATGTTTGAGTGTGCCGGCGCTCATAAATGTTGGTGTTTCAGGTCCAGGAGGCTGTGAAATGCCGTGTTGTTGACCGCAAAGATGATGGGAACGGTGATTCCGGCAGCTCCCTGCAGAATGGCCACACGCAGCTTGTGGTGAGTGTACAAACGAGTATTCTAATGAATTTACATGCTAATGATGGCATTTATAAATCTAATTACTCGTCTTTCTTTCTTGTGTACAGTCTGACTTTGAGAAGGATGCTGACGCAAACCGACCTGGTGAGGATATAAACAATTCTCATTATCATAGAGCATGGGTGTCCAAACCTGTTCCTAGAGAATTTGGCTCCAGGACTGAATAAACACAACTAAAACAGCTAATCGAGGTTTTGGGGATTGCTAGAATCTTTACAGGACAAGGGCCCTCGAGAAGCAGAATTGGACACCCCTGCCAAAAAGCATGAAACTTGAGGTGTTCTTTTGGTTTGGTAATTAATGAGGGTTGCTTTGTGCTCACAAGCTCACCTGCCTCTCTGCCTCCCTTCAGGTGGAATGAAGAGCTCCTCTGAGGAGAAGATGCCCCCTCCACAGATGCCCCTGCCCCTCGGACCGAACTTCCACACCCTTCCATCCAACCCCAGCGGAAAGAGCCACATCCCCACTGTCCCTGAGTACTCCAGCCACACGCTCACCCTGCGGAGAGAGAAAGGTCGCGGAGTTGACCCATCTTGCGGCAAACCTGTGTACGTGTGCGACAGTGAGCTCTTCAAGCAACTGGATGCCGATCTGGCCCGCGCTCAGGCTGAGAGTGTCTGCCCGGATGGAAGCGGTTACGTTCTCCTGCCCAACACCACCTCCACCCTCCGCGCCAAACCCAAAGACGACTCCAGCAGCTCCAGCAAGTACAACATCAGCACCGAGCTCCCGCAAGCCCGTCTCATGCATCTGAGTGGAACCTATGCAGAACCACAAGCCGCATACGCCGTCAAGACTCTCCCCGCCGACCGCGTCAGCGTATCATACTCGGAGCGCGACTCGCCCATTCAGAACATCCACAACATATCCAGCGAGAGCCACGTGACCAGCAGTCTGGGCGACACGTTCGATTCCATGAACTCCATGATGTCCAAGAGCGAAACCATCTCTACTTTGTCCATGAGTTCTCTGGAGGTCAGCGAGGGGGTAAGAGATGACATTTGATTTTGCAATTGATGCCATTGTTGGACAATGCATCTGATGAATTATGCGATGTACGTGAAACTAAAGTTTGTTGTCGCTCTTTCTGTTTATTTCTCACAGAGGCAGAAATCTCGTTACGCAGAACTGGATTTTGAGGTAATTACTCACTTCAGAGTTTTCCACTAGAGTTATACAAATGTGAATCTGCGAAAGTACGGTTTTAACCATTCCTTTCTCTGCCGTGTAGAAAATCATGCACACGCGAAAACGCCATCAGAACATGTTCCAGGACCTCAACAGGAAGGTGCATCATGCCGAGAAGGACAGGGAGTCACCAGCATCCGACAGCAAGGTAAGCCACTAAACTAGACGGTCATATGTGGAACTTCCTCATGTTTGCGTACACAAACTTTTAGGATTTAGAGTAACACTGTCTTCTCTCTGCAGTCTGTAAGATGGAGCGTTTCCTCTGCTGGAAGTGACAAGACAAACCACAGCGTAAGTGTCTCAATCTCTTGACTGCCTGTGAAGGACATTTGCTCATTCCTGCCAGCCGCAGAGTCTCTAACGTTGTTCCCAATGTCTCTTTCCAGGATAAGCAGCAGGGAGCAATGGATCGGTCCTGGGAGAGTATGAGCAGGTCACAGGCGTCTCCTCCTGCCTGGGTCAGGAAGGACATGGAGCCACTGCAGGCGTCTCCTCTGGATCTCCAGGGCGTGGAATGGGAGAAGGCCGGAGCAACCATCCCTCTGGTGGGCCAAGATATCATCGACCTGCAGACGGAGGTGTGATGGGCATGACGTTTAACCCTGAACACCTCGGTCTAGATTTGATTTGGGAAAAAGAGCTGAAATGAAGGGATGAGCATGTAAAGGGCAGAGAGGTAGAGAGGAACCCGAGAGGGGAGCGCTGTACCCGTCTGTCATTTGAATATGTGTCTCTCCGGCTTCAGAAGTAGCTCTCAGCTCAAGATGACACTGACCTCAGTCAGGGAGTAGGGTTTACCGAACTCTGTGCGAGGAGAGATTCCGGTTGGTTCATCGAGAGCTTTTCCCAACACGCTTCCATCTGGTCCAGGAGGTGGTGTGGACGCCCGCCTGTGCCGTTTCATTTTTCCGCAGTTCCATTTTGGAATGGGCGAATCTTCCCGCAGGAGGGTCGACTGCTGTCTTGGCTGCTCGAGTTTGGCCCTTCGTGGCCTCTTCCAGAGCGTTCTCTTCGGTCAAGAGGCCGACGTCTCCCATGAGCCTCCAAGGGTTGTTAGCTGTGCCAAACGGACACACGTGTACTGCCGTCGCTGTGGTCTTTGTTTTTAGCGCTTTGCGTGAAGCATTTCTGGACGCTTCCATCGAACTTTGGGGAAATAATTGTACCGAAAACTTGAAAAAGACTATAAAGAGCTGAGCATTTACTTTCCATGATTCCTCTGTTATTATTGTAATGAGTTATTATTATGAATGTTATTTCTTTGTTCTTATGATCTATGATTTCGATGATGAACATCATGTTTCTCCTCTTGTCTTCATATCAGTGTTCATCGAGGTTTATTTTTGAGTACTGTATGAAACCGTTCGTCCATCCCAAAACAGCAGCAGGATGACATATCCCAGCATGAGCAGCTGACATTCTCTCAGCATTCTGGGTAATGTAGTTGGAGCAACAGTGACTGTGTAGCCTTGGACTCTTTGAGGATGAGCTGTTGTTTCCTCCTCCGCTCCATTGGATCAGACCACTGTGTTCCCTCCATTCCCACCAGCGGCTCTATTTCTACGGCCTTGTGAATGAAGCCCCAGCACACGTTTTGGGCTCCTGCCCACCTGTGAACTTTCGCCGTGCCGGCGAGAGAGATTCCCAGAGCAGTAGACATGCCAAACAATAGACTGGCATCAGTGCAATATGAAGACAGATGCTTGATGCCCAAGCAGGACTGATATTAGAATCTTGGCAGGTTTTTGTTAACCATTTTCAGAGTTTTATATCTTCTTTATAGAGCAAATAGAATCCTTTATGACAACACTGTTCACGGACTATATTAGCTATTAAATGAGAAGGACAAAACAAGACGTTGTGTCTTGCTGCTAAAAGAACTTTCAGGAAAGAAAAATATGATATATAAACAGAGTAATAGCCTAGAGATATATCTGACTGTGCTTCAGGAAAAAGCCCTAGTCGTTTTTTACTTGATTCCTCCATATTGCTGAGACACTGAACCCTGTCTGTACGTCTCTTCTTTTATAAACCTGTTTGTCTCTGTGTGCGTGCCGATATCCTTCCTCGCGTCTCCGTGTTCGCGTGAGGTTCCCGATGTCTGTCTGAATCTCCAGCACCAGAGTCTCTGTGTATTTCACTTCCTTATGTGATTGTACAGTTTTAAGAACAATAGGTGAAGGTGTCTCATTTCTAATAAAATAAAATAAATTAAAATTACAGAGTGTTTGTTCTTCATTTTCCAGACTGAAGAAGCAACAGCACCAAGTAGCTGCAAAACTGCTAAATAATGACTGTTGGGTTTCTTCCCCCTTTCCATGGCTAGTCAAACATCTCAGTCCCGCCCCAAAACTCATGTGATTGGTTGAGTCAGACGTGTTGGGCCTTTCAAACATCAAACTACCAGTGACTGACTCTAAACATGAAACTGACAAAACAAACATCATATGTTACAGATTTTAATGATAGCAGTTTAGGGAAATTATGCAGTAGGAAGATGCCTTGTTTTTATTTTTGAGAGTAAGTATTTTTCCCAAAAGGACTATTTCCACTTGCTCTATATATGAGCAAATCTTTACACAACAACTGGATAAAACAAATGACTAACCTATCTGTAATTTGGCCATTAGCATCAGGCTCGCTCAGGAAATTAATCTGTTCAGACGCAGCAGGCGTATTCAGCTCATTACAGACGAAGAGAGATTTCCTTTGTTTACAGGATCTCTATTAATATAAGAGAGCAAAACACCACCTGAACGGCTGGACATGGTAACAAACTCATTACGTCAATCGTAGTTAGATGTAATAAAGGCTAGGGTGTTGTAAGCAGTTGCAGTGCAGTTGCTAGGGTGTTTTGGAGGTTGCTATGTGGTTGCTAGGCAAAAGGAAGAAATAATAACATTCCATATGAATGATGAGAGAATTTTCCCTCTCATTCATGAACTACTCTTTTAATTATTGTGATGATTATATTGATGATGATGGTGATGTATTCTTCTCATCTATCAGCCTCTCCATATGCTCTCCCCCTCTCCGCTCATTTCCGTGCTTTTGTCTCAGTCAAAGCTCATGTGTGTCCTGTAGTTAGTCAGTGGCATTCAGAGCGTGACCCAAAATGCACCGCGGCTGCTCTGGTGTCGGAGAGGGCTGCTTGTAAATGCCGAACGCTGTCGGTGCGGTGGGAGTAATTGTGTGCAGGGCTGTTATTTGGTTCCTCATGACGGTATGAATGTGCCACTCAAACCTTTGTGTGGGTTTTTGTCTTTTTTCACTCAAGCCAAGAGAAGGTAATTGCTCTGTTGAATATTGTGAGTCACATGATGGCGCTGGCGTGAATGAGAAAGTGGGCGCTCGGGGATTACAGCTGTGCTCCTGCGTCACGGCCAAATGCCAGCGGTCCTCAGAGAGCAATTCAGCTCGACGGGGAACAGCTCTCAGCCGCTAGAGATTCAACCCAAACTACTCGCTGCAGGCTGTCAGAGCGCTGTTCTTTAACACAATCTCCTGAAGAACACTAGAGCACACTCACTCTCATCTGTGTTCAGTTAGTGCTGTTAGTTAAGTCATGCATCACTATTGCTGGAGATGTGCTCAAACCTCCATCAGTAGAAGATTGCAGTTCAGTGGGTACATTAAAAATACTCAGAACACCCTAACAACGTAGCAACCACCCTAGCAACCACATAGCAACTAGTCATTACACCCAAGCAACAACATAGCAACTACTTGGAACACCTAGCAACTGCATAGCAACTAGCCAGAACACCCTAGCGACAAAAAGCAACTACTCAGAACACCCTAACAGCATAGCAACCACTCAGATTATCCTAGCAACCACATAACAACTAGCCAGAACACCCTAGCAACTGCTCAGAACACCCTAACAGCATAGCAACCACTGACAATACCCTTTCAACCACATAACAACTAGCCAGAACTCCCTAGCAACAACATAGCAACTACTTAGAACACCCTAACAACCGCATAGCAACTAGCCAGAACACCCTAGCAACAAAATAACAACTATTCAGAACACCCTAACAGCATAGCAACCACTCACAATACTCTAGCAACCACATAACAACTAGACAGAACACCCTAACAACAACATAGCAACTACTTAGAACACCTAGCAACCACATAGCAACTAGCCAGAACACCCTAGCAACAAAATAACTACTCAGAACACCCTAACAGCATAGCAACCACTCACAATACCCTAGCAACCACATAACAACTAGTCAGAACATCGTAGCAACCACATAGCAACTAGCCAGAACACCTTAGCAACTGCATAGCAATTAGCCAGAACAACATAGCAACTACTTAGAACACCCTAGCAACTGCATAGCAACTAGCCAGTACACCCTAGCAACAAAATAACAACTACTCAGAACACCCTAACAGCATAGCAACCACTCACAATATCCTAGCAACCACATAACAACTAACCAAAACACGCTAGCAACAACATAGCAGCTACTTAGAACACCTAGCAACCGCATAGCAACTAGCCAGAACACCCTAGCAACAAAATAACAACTACTCAGAACACCCTAACAGCATAGCAACCACTCACAATACCCTAGCAACCACATAACAACTAGCCAGAACACCCAAGCAACAACATAGCAACTACTTAGAACACCTAGCAACCACATAGCAACTAGCCAGGACACCCTAGCAACAAAATAACAACTACTCAGAACACCCTAACAGCATAGCAACCACTCATAATACCCTAGCAACCACATAACAGCTAGTCAGAACACTGTAGCAACAACATAGCAACTAGCCAGAACACCTTAGCAACTGCATATCAATTAGCCAGAACAACATAACAACTATTTGGAACACCCTAGCAACCACATGGCAACTACCCAGAACACCTTAGCAACAAATAGCAACTACTCAGAACTCCCTAACAGCACAGCAACCACTCACAATATCCTAGCAACCACATAGCAACTAGAAAGAACAGCCTAGCAACAAAATAGCAACTACTCAGAAAACCCTAACAGCATAGCAACCACTCACAATACCCTAGCAACCACATAACAACTAGTCAGAATGCCCTAGCAACAACTCAGCAACAACTCAGCAACTACTTAGAACACACTAGCAACCACATAACAACTACTCAGAACACCCTAACAGCATAGCAACCACTCACAATACCCTAGCAACCACATAACAACTAGGCAGAACACCCTAGCAACAACTCAGCAACTACTTAGAACACCCTAGCAACCACATAGCAACTACTCAGAACACCCTAACAGCATGGCAACCACTCACAATGCCCTAGCAACCACATAGCAACTAGCCAGAACAACATAGAAACTACTTGGAACACCCTAGCAACCACATGGCAACTACCCAGAACACCCTAGCAAACAGTTACATTTACATTTAGCAGACGCTTTTATCAAAAGCAATCAAAATCAACAAAAGAGCAATAACATGCAAGTGCTATGACAAGTCTCATTTAGTCTAAGACAGTACACATATCAAGTTCAATTATATAATAAATAAAAAGAAAATATATAGTTATAAATATATAGTTAGTTTTTTTTTTTTTTTTAAGAAAAAAAATACAGTAAGTAAATGATTAGAGTATAAAGCCTCGTTCAGACTGTCAGCCCAAATCCAATTTTGTCCATATCCGGATGGAATCCGATTTGAATAACTGACTGCCCACACAGTCGTATTACAACTGTTCATATTCAACTGTGGAATATGAATACGGAATGTGCGTTGGTTTCTATGGCAATGCTGTTGGGTTGTTATGCCAATGCTAAAAATAACAACAATGATACAGTTTGCAATATAGTTGCTGTCTTGCGATATGACAACGTTGCCGTTGTGCTGGATTATATTTTGTCTTCTAAAGCAGCGGCAGAAACGCAGGAAGCTGGAATGTGCGACTTTATTCTGTGCTGCCGTCTCTGCTGGTTTCAAAATTTAAAGAGGTGAGTATACTAGCCGTATATCGGCTTTTCCCGCTTGATTTGCAGTTCACAACAACACAAGCTTGTTTCTGCCGTGTTTATGTTTTACGTGGCATGAAAACGTGAAAAAGCTTCGCCAAATCCAATCTGACCAGTCGGACTGAAACGGATTTCCAGAAACAGATTTCATGTAGTTCATTGCTGTTCAGACTACCTAAATATGATTGGATTTCAATTGGCTTTGGCCTGACAGTCTGAACGAGGCCTGAGTCTAAAATGGCATGTTTTTTTTAAGAATAGAATTAGAGTTAGAGGGTCAAATAAAGATGGAAGAGTTGTGTTTTAGCCGACTCTTGAAGATGGCTAAGGACTCAGCTGTTTGGATTGAGTTGTGCAAGTCATTCCACCGGAAGGGTACATTTAATGTGAAAGGCTGTGAAAGTGATTTTGTACCTCTTTGGGATGGCACAATAATGCACCGCTCACTTGCAGAACTCAAGCTCCTAGCGGGCACATAAGTCTGAAGTAATGAATTTAGGTAAAAGGGTGCAGAGCCTGAAAGCACGTAGCAACTACTTGAAAGACCTTAGCAAACACATAGCAACTAGCCAGAACACCCTAGCAACCACATAGCAACTAGCCAGAACAACATAGCAACTACTTGGAACCCCCTAGCAACCACACAGCAGCTAATTGGAACACCATAGCAACCACATAGCAACTACTTGGAACACCCTAGCAACCACATAGCAACCATTCACAACACCCTAACCACTTTATAGCAACTAGCCAGAACACCCCAGCAACCACATAGCAACAAACAAGAACACTCTAGCAATACCAACCATTTAGAACACTTTAGCAACAACATGGCAACCACAAAGTACACCCTGACAATCATATAGCAACCATCAAGAACACCCTAGCAACAACATAACCACTGAAAACACCCTATAGCAACCACTAGAACACATTAGCAACTACATAGCAAATACTCAGAACACCTTAACAACAACAGAAAAAACAAAAACGCCCTAGCAACCACCAGAACACCCTAGCAACTGCATAGCAACTTCTCTTCTTAACACCAATTCGACCGTAAAGCAGCTTCTCAGAGCACCCTAGCAACCACAGAGCTACCACAACAACATGGTAGACAACTGCATAACAACCTCTCAGAACACCCTAGCAACAACATAACTACAGAAAATACCCTATAGCAACCACCAGAGCACCTTAGCAACTGCATAGCAACCTCTCAGAACACCCTAGCAACTGCGTAGCAATGTCCTGGACAATCAGCATGTGCAGCATGTACAGTGGTCAGAGTTGAGCTTCAGCACAGCTGCTACTGATGATCTGGCTGATCTGTGTTTGATCAGGGCTGGATCTGAACTCCCCTGGTTCACACTCTAGTTCTTCATTATTCATCTGTTCATTTATTTCTCTCTCTCTCTTCTCAGGTGTGGAACCATCCTCCTCTCCAGCCATCATCACCATGGCAACATAAAGAATCCAGCCTCTTCTCTGCAGCCCAGTTACTATGGTAACGCATTCTACACGACAAGCCTCAGGAGCATCAAACAGCTCAGCGGCTCTCGGACACCGCTGTTCATCATTTCAGCAGATTATGAGAAAGAGAGAGAGAGAGAGAGAGAGAGAGAGAGAGAGAGAGAGTGTGTGTGTGTGTGTGTGTGTGTGTGTGTGTGTGTGTGTGTGTGTGTGTGTGTGTGTGTGTGTGTGTGTGAGGTCAGTAGGTCAGGATGGTCACTGCCTTGACTGTCAGACCCCAGAGGGGTCAGATGTCACTCTCTGATAACTCTATACAGTCTTAACTTTATTCCAGAATAGACTCATGTAAGAGATGTTAATTCAAACTTAAAGTGCATCTATTTTGTATGGTGGAGAGCTCAACACGCTGCAACTTAAGATAACACATGCAAACAGAAAAAAAACGACAACAACTTAAAAAAAAACATCTTCATCAGTTTGACAACACAGGCGCTGCAAATCCTCGCAACGCAAACACAAATACGGAAACGCGTTGCAAACACAAAAAAAGCGCTGCAAACACAAAAAAAGCCCTGCAAATAGCACGGAGCACAACGGAAATGTTTCAGGGGGACCTCAAAAAGTGCCGAACCCATCTGGGAACTATCACCTTTTAGTTAACCGACAACACCTCTGCTCTGACCAACAGACACTGAACAAATAATCAGGGGCCGGATTCACAAATATCTTCTTAAGAAATAAATTAAGAAATTTCTTAAGATAAATTCTAAGAAGTTCGTAAGAATGTTCTTAAGTGCAATTCTTGAAAAAATCTTAAGAAGTTCTCAAATATGTTCTTAAGAACATCTTAATTTTTTTCTTAAGAAAAAAAATGATACATCTATCTGAGTGAACACATGGCTGAAGATGCGTTAAATACGACTAAAAATTATGTTGTATTTATCGGCCAAGTAAAATAAAAAATGTTTAACTAAATCTCCCTATCTGACTCGATTTTGTAGAGTTGCTACTAAGTTTTGATGTCGGCAAAAAGTAGGGTCATACATTGGCTAATCATGACAGATCATTGTTTACATTATCAGTCATCGCTGTCACTTCAGAGAACTTGTGCTCATCTCTATTAATAGTCCTAATATGTATTGTATGTAGCTAGTAGTGTTGCAATGCTTAAATATAACAGTTAATTTGAAATAAACCAATAAATTAATTAAATAATTCTAACTATTTGGGATTTAAGACAAGTCTCTGGCTATCCTAACTTTAAGAAGTTATTTACAATGTTTTTTAAGAAGATTCTTTTCAAGAATTTGAATTTTCTTAATTTTTGTCTTAAGAACAATCTTAAGTAAAAAGATAAGAATATTTTTAAGACGATTTTTTTTGGGAATAAAAAATATTCTTAACTTTTTTCTTATTTTAAAAAATAAGAAGAAAATGGCAGTTAAGAAGACAATTCTTCTTAAGAATGTTTTGTGAATCTGGCCCCAGGTCCCAGATGGGTTCGTCACTTTTTGAGGTCCCCCTGAAACATTTCCGTTGTGCTCCGTGCTATTTGCAGAGCTTTTTTTGTTTGCAGTGCTTTTTTTGAGTTTGCAGCGCTTTTCCGTATTTGCGTTTGCGTTGCGAGGATTTGCAGCGCCTGTGTTGTCAAACTGATGAAGATGTTTTTTTTTTAATTTGTTGTCATTTTTTTCTGTTTGAATGTGTTTTCTTAAGTTCCAGCGTGTTGAGCTCTATCAGCCACTATAATTTTGCCACTTTTTACACAATGTAATATAAGTCTCGGGTGTCCCCAGAATGTGCCTGTGAAGTCTCAGCTCCTAATACCCCACAGATTATTTATTATATAATTTTAAAAATGCATATTTTGAGTGGAAGCAGAAACCATTTTCATGCATGGCTCTTTAAATGCAAATGAGCTATTTAAAGTGTAAGGAGCGGGATGCTTCGGATTCTAGAGAGCATTTGATTGGACAGAAAGTTTGATAAGAAGCTGAAGTGCCGGAAGTGAGAAACTGCACATTAGCTTATAGGCATATCATATTCATACTAAACGCCAAAAAACATCATTTTGATTTCATGGGGACTTTAAACTGTCAAATACACACAAGTTTATTACAAAAACACAGTCGTAATGTCTGTGAAGGTAAACAGCTGGCAAAGAAATTGCATGTTTATATTAGATCTGTCCTTTAAGTGACAGCAGCGTAATATACAGTACCTATACTGCTGTTTAGGGGGAAAAAAAAATCACTCACTGCACCGGACATTTCTAACTTGAAATCTACTTTTAAATGCTCTAGTGTGAAGATGAACATGACATGGCCTGTTGTGTGTGGCTCACTCAGGGCGGGGTCTCAGCTGATACGGCACTGTCCGTCAACAGTCGTGGGCGGGGCTTGTAAAATGTGATGTCACACTTTACAGATTCTGCAAAAAGCTTGTTCTGAGACACTGCTTATGATTTATGGGGATTAAAAGAAAAGGAGGTAGTGGATTTTTATCATTATAGTTTGGTGGTGAACACACTGCCAACACACATTTATGTTCAAACAACATGTAAAAGTGAATTTTGCATAATAGGTGCCCTTTATTTAGTGAGAGTCAAGAGCTGATCAATGCATGACCACAGAGCTCATATTGAGATCTTTTGACGGCACACTTGGGAATCTTGACTCATCTGAGCAGAATTTGAGACACTGTTGAGAAAAACCTTCTCAGAACATGTATTTGATCTCACTGATGAACAAACGCTGGAGATCCTGAGATGTTCTGCTGCATGTGACTCACTTCGGTCTCCTGAAATTCTCATGCATTTAAATTCTGAGTCCAGTCATTGCTCTTACTCATTGTGATTCCCTCAGAATCTCTTTCAGCTTTTGAAAAAAGGAGCCATTTTTGCAGGCTCTCTTTGAGATTCTTTGTTTGAGGATCTTTGAATCGCAGCATGTTTCAGGCTCAGATGTGACTCCTGATGAACTGCTCAGAGTGTCTCAGTGGAATCATCAGTCCTCAGGTAGGACGTTTTCCTCGTGGATGGCGCATTAGTTCATCCACGTTCATCTGCGGCTCCTCGTGTCTGCATGTACGCGTTCACCTCCAGTGAATATGCTTTTATGTGCAGACTGATGTTGGGCTCGCGGAATGACCTCACCCTGTCATCGCTCTGCAGATGATGGTTGCCAGGAAACCATATCCATTGGCAACGGCAGAAGTGGAACACCGAAGAAAAAGAAAACATATTATTCGACGATGGCGAAACGCCGGAAGTCCATATAAAGGCACCGGATGCTCTTAGAGTTCAGCTGCATTACACAGTTCCTGTTATTCACAGCTCAGAACCTTTTGCGCAGGTTATGCTTCATGAAATGTGTCATAATCAAAGCTGTTCTTTGTGTCTGTGATGTTTGATTGGTGATAGTTAATGCACTGAACAGGATCAGTCTAGAGACAGACTGTCATCACCTAAATGAGTTTTGTTCTCCTGCTGAACACAAAAGAAGATATTTTAAAGTTGCTGTTCCCCATTGTCTGCCTTAGTCATTTCTTCCCTTCTATTTCAGTCAAAGGCTACCAGAACATTCTTCAAAATATCTCATTACTCTTACAGGTTTGGGACGACATGAGGACAAGTAAACTATGCACTGCAAAAAATGTTTTGTCTTGTTTTTCCAGCCAAAATATCTAAAGATTCTAAAATCTGAAAAAAAAAAAAAAGTAAAAATTATATTCTTGTTTTCAGAAAAAACAAGTCAAAATTGAATGAGTTTTTGCTTGAAACAAACAAAATAATCTGCCAATGGGGTAAGCAAAAAAATCTTATTCCAGACAGAAAAGAAAGTTAATTTTTTTACCCCATTGTCAGATTATTTGGCTTGTTTCAAGCAAAAACACACTGGACTTGTTTTTCTAAAAACAAGAAAATAATTTTTACTTTTCTAGAAAATCCTTCTTGATTTAAGAATCTTTTGATATTTTGGCTGGTAACAAGACAAAAAATATAAGTAAGATTTTTATTTATTTATTTATTTATTTGCAGTGACATAATTTTAATTTGTGGGTGACCTTTCACTTTAACTGAACACTGACTGAAATGAGTTCCTCTAATGCATCTGCTTTATTTGCATGAGCTAAAGTCTGTAAATCTTTTCTGCTGTGCATTAATGATGAGGTTCATCTCTCAGAGGTTTGTCTGGTGTGATCCTGTAGCTGTAGGTCTGTATTTTGTTGGAAACACTGCCCTCTCCTGACCACACGAACCACCGGCTGTGTTCCTTTTCACACACTAATGCAGACTGATGGAGGAAGGATGAGAAAGTACATACTGACATCATGAAAATCACTGTATGTACATAAGCACTACATTCATGACACTAAAGGGATAGCTTAGCCAAAAATTAAAATGTGATGATTATCTACTTACCCCCAGGGCATTTAAGACGTAGGTGGCTTTGTTTCTTCAGTAGAACACAAACCAAGATTTTTAACTCAAACCGGTGCAGTCTGTCAGTCATATAATGGCAGTGGATGGGCACCAGTGCCCGGTTGCATAAAGCACCTTAAATTTTTCCCTTAAGTATGACACTTAAGGGATGATTTCCCCTTTCCTAAGGGAATGACTTAAGGGTGTTGCATATAATCCCTTAAACACTGCCCTTAGTTAAGGGAAACCGTTAAGTGTTTTACAACAGCGATGCAGGTTTTCTGTTAAAAAAATCTACTGTTGCCATGGATACGTTATTTGTTAATGCAGATAGCAGTGTAAGTTTTCACAGAAAACAATAACCTGGATAAGGAAAACAAAAAGAGAAAGAGAAGGATCAGACGAGATGTAAACTTAAATAGACAATTAACTTAAAACCGAATTCTGTCCGAATTATTTACTCACTCTTGTTTCCTTCCAAACCCATAAAACTATCATTCATCTTTGGACAACAAATAAAGATCTCTCATTTCTTCTGTTCATTTAGAGTTTTTAAGGGACTTGTGTTAATAAATCTATATTTAAATACAAAGAGACGTGATACTTCTGTGCATGACGTGACATTTTATTATGAAGCGCTAAACGCCCTCATGATGTGTATGTTTCATTCATACTCGAAGCCGGAGGGCGCTCTTTTGCTGAAAGTCCAATCCCGACTCATAGAAGTATCTATGATGGAATATAGCATGAATCGCTGTAGCTAATGCCGAGTTCAGACTGCACGATTTTAGCCCCGATTTTGACTCGTTTTGAGAAATCGCCGACAAATGCCCGAAATCACAGGCAAATCGCTGCTCGTTCACGCGAGTGACAATCACACAGTGTGAACTATCAAAGATGCGATCTTAAGACCTATCTTAAGTCTGTCTCTTTTCGGTTATCAGAAATTTTCTGATTTATCTCATGGTTTCATATGAAGCTTTTAGATGAAGTCACTGGTGTGACGTACTTTATTGTTAGGGAATTGTAAAAAAAATAGAATACAAATGGATTAAACATTTAGTGAGTAAACCATGATTGACAACATGTGCATTGAGACCTTGAAGCAGCACTTTATGCCGAGTTCAGACTGCACGATTTTCAAAGCAATCGCGTCACAGATGTTTTCACACTGCATGACTATCTGGGGTAGCATTCCGTCGCTGCTGTGTTCACACTGCTCGATGGATCGGCGACAGGGGGTTTCACACCGCATGACTTTACAATAGGAAGAATCGCCGACAACTTTGTCCCGGTCCGCAAACTACGTCTCACAACCAAACACACGCGAGAAGTGACATGGAAACAACGCGAGGTCAGGCGTGCAAGTTCTCACGTGAGACTGGTATTATTATAAGAAAAATGGTAGCCCGCAAGTAGCTTGTACAAATTGCATGTGCACTCATCTGCAGCGGAAAGAAAAGAAGCCGAAGCTATTCTTGTTGATATTGTGGTCTATACCTTCGTAACTCCTCCCCTAACTTCCCGCTGGCCTGCATGTTGCTGTCTCATTGGCTGTAGGAAATCGCCGATGTGATTTTCAGTCAGATCACCTTTCACACGGCATGATTTTGAATCGTCGACAGGTCCAGATATTTAGCATGCCAAATATCTCACGGGTGTCGGCGACACGTCGGCGATTCTCTCAGATCGCGTCTTTGATAGTTCACACTGTGTGATTGTCACTCACGTGAACGAGCACCGATTTGCCTGTGATTTCGGGCAGTTGTCGGCGATTTCTCAAAACCTGTCGGCGAGTCAAAATCGGGGCTAAAATCATGCAGTCTGAACTCGGCATTAGTAAAATGCATTTTTCTCATGTGTGTCACTGCTGTTACTGTGTTTTTTGTGTCACATTAAATTAATAAAACATAATCTCCTTATTTTTTGCATTTTCATTATTTTTCTGTAACTTCATAAAAACCTTTCATAAAAGATGGCACATGTGGTCTTTAAATAAATGGACAAAAAACATTAAGATGTCATTTATGTGTATTCATAAACTCAAAAGGTAATCTAATAATGTTAAGTTAAAAAAAAGAAATACATTTTAAGACATCTTGTTGTACCAAAAGAGTACATTTCTGTAGAATGACCCATTTATTCATTTCTGTGGTTCTTTCTAGAGTATTTGTTTTGTCTGTCAGGAGGCAGAGAGACAGCTATTCTCCTTCTATAACTGTAATTTAAAAACTTTAATTGTTTCTAGCTAATCTCTATGGCCCGGTTTCACAGACAGGGCTTAGACTAAGCCAGGATTAGCAGATAGTTCAATTAGGATATTTAAGTAATTTTTATAAACATGCTTAGAAAAAAACATTACTGGTGTGCATCTTGAGACAAAACAAAGACACCGATATATTTTAAGATCAGTCAGTGCAAGTTTCTTTCAGTTCAAACAGCTCAGACTTACATTTTAGTCTAGGACTAGGCTTAAGCCTTGTCTGTGAAACCGGGCCTATGTGTTTACCTGTGTTTGGTTGATTCATTCTGTCCTGACCTTCAGGATTAATGGAGTTGTGTTGTTTTATAAAGCTCATTACAATAAACAGTTAAAGAGCAGCTCAGAAACACACAGTACAAATGATGTTTTATTAACAAAGTTCGGGAGGAGCACGTCAGATACTTAGCCTAATTAACACAGCTGGGACACACTCAAGTTAATCTACGTCAGGTATAAATACAGCTGACTTACCTCTACCCATTTGACGGTTTATCAGCATTCCCGATTTGCCCGTCTGCCAAAATGTCGCAAAGACAATCTTCTGCGTCCGAAGACATCTCTGACCATTCTCCGGTCCCTTCGCCACAACCAGCCAGCCCCAAGGCCACTCCTCCCCCGCATGCTACTTCAATCGAGCCCCAGGCTCCATTCCGCGGGCGCCCCTTGACTCGAACAGTCACTCGCCTCCCAAGACGCCTAGGCCTACCCTCTCCACCTCCGGCAAGGACATCAGCCGACTCCCCGGCGTCATCGTACCGATCGGCCAGGCCAACAATTCCACCCATTGCCAAGTGGACCATATCAAGCCTGAGACAAGCGCTGGCCAAAAACGACGTCCAGCCTTCGTATAAATTAAACAAAGCTGAGCTTTATGATTTATACACAAATCTTCAAACAGCTAACTTCTCCCCAGTTCATAGCCCAGCCCCAAAAACGGCTAAAAGAAGAAACAAACCTTCTACCACGACTCGCCTTACTCCACCGTCCTTCTCCTCCGAAACATCCGGCTTTCCGCGATCATCAAGCTGCGGCGACAGGCCATCAGCAAGCCTGGGTCGTGCCCCAGAGCCCGCCGGCGCGTCACCTCACGCGACGTCAGCCGCAACTCCGTGGCTTCTCACTGTGGCTCCTCCTGCAGCAACGACGGGGCGCGCTGCCCAAGCAAGCGCTTGGCTGCCTCCCCCGCCACTCTCAGCTCCGCTTCCTGCTACTTTCAGCTCGGGGCTCGGGGCGCAGACAAGCATGTGGCCGCATTGGCAGCCACACACAGCCCCGCCTCCAGCTACTTTCAACTCTGAGCTCACAGCCCAGACAAGTGCTTGGCCTCATTGGCCGCCTCACTCAGCTCCGCCTCCCACCACTTTCAGCTCGGGATTTGCAGCTCAGACAAGCGCTTGGCCGCCTTACACAGCTCTGCCTCCTGCCACTTCCAGCTCGACTCTCGCAGCCCAAGCAGGCGCGCAGCCACACCAACCATCACTTTCAGCCCTGCCACCTGCCACTTTGAGCTCCGACTTCACTGCCCAAGCCGGCGCGTGGCAGCACTCGCTGTCAAATACAGCTCCGCCCCCAGTCCTCTCCAACTCTTTCCTCCAGTCAAAGTCACCATACTCACTCTTCACCGCTGTTCCGATGCCCGTCCCTCCAAATGCCATCGCTATGGAACCTCCTCAAGTGGCCCACAGCATCCGAGCACAGATTTTAGCAGAAATTCAGGAAGCTGGCTCCAGAGGCGGACCCATCCCCAACTCCAGTTCCTCCTTATTCAGAATTAATATTCCCGTAACCCACCCACTGAAACCTCTCCTCGACGCTTCTCTCGACACTATCCTCCAAGCAGTTTCTCCCAGAACTCTCCAGTCATATATAACAGCGTAGAGATGCTTCAAGGCCTTTCACCTCTCGTACAACACACGTTCCCTGATTTTTCGCTACTCTCAATTACCTCATTTATCTCCTTCCTCAACAGCGTAAAGAGCCTGCAAGTCGGGTCCATCAAGGGCTACCTGAGCAGCATCCAATTTTTTCATAAACTGATATTTGGCGCCCCCTCGCCCGAAATGAGTAACTCACAAACCTCCCTTCTGATCAAAGGGATCCAAAGGTCCCAGCCCACCCGACCCGACCCACGTCAACCCATAACATTAGACATCCTCACAAGATGTATCCACACCCTCTGCACAGTTTACCAACCTCCTAACACCGCCCACACACTCGACGCCATGTTCATTTTAGCTTTTTTTGGGTTCCTTCGATGTTCAGAACTCACCGCCTCTTCCAAATTCGACCCCAATTCCAACCCTACCATCTCAGACCTAACAGTACTCGACAGCAAAACTATCTCTTTCCTTATCAACCAAAGTAAGACAGACCAAAACAAAAAAGGCCATCTTATTTACATCTTCAACCTCCCTTCTCCAATCCAACCATACCAGACCGTCCTTGAATTCCTCCGCCTTAGAAATTCCCAGGCCAAATCCCCCCACGAACCCCTATTTTTAGATGAATCCAAAAAACCGGCCACTCGCTTCTGGTTCCAAAAACACCTCAGGTCCGTCCTTCAATCGTCAGGCATCCCACCAAAAAATGTTTCTGTTCACTCCTTCCGCATCGGGGCAGTAACCTCAGCAGCCCAAAAAGGCCTCTCCAGGCAACAAATCCAAACTCTAGGAAGATGGTCTTCAGAAGCCTTCCAAAGCTACATCAGGACTAACCAGTTTCACATTAAAGAAGCCCACAAAACTCTCATTGGCTATCAATCTATATAAAAAAATAAATAAATAAATAAAAATCCTGATCCTCCCATCCCTGACCTTTTCCTTCCTACGGTCGTCGAGGTATTCCTGTCTGATGCCGTGAGCCTTGATCTCCCGTCAGACACCCCAGGAACCTCCTGACCACACAACTTTACCCTTCCGTCCCACGTTCGGCGGGGCTCACCCATCCGATGCCGTGAGCCTTGGTCTCCCGTCGGACGCCGCTGGGGCCCCCTGGCCAGTCAACCTTATCTTTCCACCCTACAGTCGGCAGGGCCTACCCGTCCGATCAAGAGCCTTGGTCTCCCATCGGATGCCGCGAGAGCCTAGCCGACCTTGCAATTTTTTCCATTCCGTCCGACGGTTGGCGAGACTTAACCGTCCGATGCCGCAAGTCTCGACCTCCCGCCGAACACTATCCGAGCCCCTTTATGCCAGACTTCACATCTTTTCCCCCCACCTGGCGAGGCTTACCCATTCAAGGTCCTGAGTCCTGATCTCCCCTCGGATGTCGGCGAGAGCCCTCCCAGTCGGGTTTACCTTTCTCTCTCCCCGGCCGGCGAGGCTTACCCGTCCGATGTCGCGAGCCTTGGTCTCCCGTCGGACGTCGGCGAGAGTTCTCCCGGTCGGGTTCCTATACTTGCCGCCTGCAAGCGAGACTCATCCATGCGATGCCGTGAGCCTTGGTCTCCCATTGGATGTTGCGAGAGTCCCCCTCACCAGGCTTCCCAAAACTCTTTTTACCTGCCAAACCGAGAAGACCCACTCGTCCGACGTTCTGAGTCTTGATCTCCCGTTGGAGGCTTCATGGGTCCACTCGGTCAGCCATTTGCCACTAACCAACAGGGGCCAGTCAACCAGTAGGGCCCACATGCCAACATCGTAAGCTGCTCCGGCCAAGGCAACTCGGGTTCTCCTGGTCAGGCCCCAACCACGCTGCTCCTCCATCAGCCAGTAGGGCTCACCCGTTCCAATGCTGTGTGCTCCCGTTGAGTATCGGTTTGAGCCCTCCCGACCGGGCGCCCCAAATCTCGTAAATCCATACCAGCAGCTGGTAGAGCCTACCGACCTGATACCAAAAAACCTCTCCCATCGGAGTACGAAGGCTCTCCCGGCCTGCTAACCAAGCATCTTCTCTCAAACAACAGCCCCCACCAGATCTCAGCGCTTTGGGGGGGGTCCTTTGCATGCCATTCAGCATGCCAAACACGCTTTACACACTTCAGCTAATTATATGTAAGTGTGAACTCGTGAAACTAATGTTGAACTGCTGTTAACCCAACAAACTAAATTATATAGACACTGCAGGTGAATAGGGTAAAAAAAAATAACTAATACTTATGGCCTTACTTACTCAGTTGATTGATTACATTGATAATTGCAAACATTTTTTGTATTACAAGTTTTCTAAAATGTTAGGTTTAAATATGCAAATGAGGCATTATTTAATGAAATATGCACTAATTTGCATACATTTCTAGTACAAAAATCTAAACACTGGATGAAGTCAGTTTCAAAATTATAATTTTTTTTGACATATTAGAGTCAAATGTTTTTACAGAGGGGATTTTGGGTAACTCATACTGTCACAATAATTCAGAAAAAGCTTAGAACAGACAGAAAACAATATATTTTTTACAATTTTTGAGGGGAATAAAATGTATAAAATCAAGCAAATTATATATGAACAAACCCCTCTGTAAAAACCTTCAGGATATAGACAGGAATACAAAAGTAAAGTGTGGTGTGTGTAAGTGCTACTGAAGTGGAGATGTATGGCTCAGTGTAGGAGAAAAAACTCATTTTGAGAAAACAGTATCGTAATTGAAATCTATTGACACAAATAGATAAAATGCTGTAAAAGAAACACTTAACAGTGTCTATTGGTGTTTTCTTCCCACTAGTCTGAAAAAACACTTCATGAAACACCAAAAAGCCCAAAATCTCAAACTTGACAGCTGCATGAAAAAACTGTGTTTTTGCCTTTTGCTTAAGTCATGTAATATTTTTTTTTCATCTTTTCTGAATGCTCAAAGCTTCCAGTTTTCTAATGTTTTAAAACTTTTTTTACTTGGAATATGTGAACGTTAAGGAAACATTCCATTTGTATCAATTTGCAAACGTTATAGGAGCGTTACATTTGAATATTCTCTGAAACAAATAGTAACATTTAAAAAAAAAACTTTAGGTGAACATCCAACCAAAATGTTTCAGAAACAAATGTTCCATAAATGATGTATAAATACATTAAATAGAGTAAATAACATTATTAAATATGTTACAGATGAAGGGATCATTCCTCCAAAAAACAGAATTCTGTCATCATTCACTCAACTTCATCTTGTTCCAAACCTGTATGAACGCTTTATGTTCCCCATCAACTCTCATAGTATTGCATTTTCCACACTATGTTAGTCAGTGGCCACCAGGAACTGTTTGGTTCCTAACATCCTTCAAAGTCCCTTCTTTTGTGTGCAACACATTGTGAAATGACATGATAGAATGGTCATGTTTGGTTGAACAACCCATTTAACTTTACTGGAGGTGTGTTTGTTCATAACTTTGAGAGAACTGTGCCTGATAACGGAGCTAAAATTGTATTTTATTCTCTTCTCTTCTGTTGAGCTGGTCTTTGTTCAGCATTAGTCACTCAGTATAAATGATGTTGTCAGGGTAACGTGTTCCGGAAGCGTCTGACCTGGATGTCCATCAGCGGGAATGAATGACCCGTGACGCACCGCAGACCCGACCCTCACTGCGACTACAGTCTGATCACTGCCATCATTCAACTACATCTCATGCTTTGAAGACATTTGCAAAAGCGAATTAATCATAAACAGCACACAGCATCAATTAACACAGTGAGAGTTGTGTTAAAAGCAAAAATGATGGGTTTTTTGGCCTACAATCTTTTGTTTGTGATGGTGCACATCTTACTTATTTAGAAAAGTGTTGACACACACTGTAATTATTTGTGAAGTTTCTGAGAAATTTCTGAGTGAATATAGTTTCCTACACCTTTTTTTGTCTTCAAAGAAACAAGAAGTAACAATTTAAATTAAATGTTTATTTAAAAAAGTAGCAGAAATCATCTATTTTATTTTATTTTTGTTTTGTTTTTTACAGTGTAGCTGTATCTGAAAAGTCCAAATACAGTGCAAAAAGTATGATCACTAAGTATTTTTGTCTTGGGTTTTTAGTTCAAATAACTAAACATTCTTAAATAAAGATATATTTTTTCTGAGAAGCAAAATGACTTAAAATTAAGTGAATTTATGTTTAAAACAAGACAAAGAATCTGCCACAAAAACTTAATCCAGTGGAAAAACAGGACAATTATTTTCTGTTCTCATTATCAGATATTGTTTGTTTGTTTTAAGGGGAGACACTGCAGAAAACACTGTTTTATCATGCACCTGTCAAGTTTGAGATTTTGGTGTGTTTTTTTCTAATGGAAAGAAAAAGACACTGTTAAGTGTTTCTAGCACTTTATCTATTTGTGTCAATAGATTTCAATTACAATACATCATTTGAAAGGCTGTTTTCTCAAAATGAGTTTTTTCTCCTTCACTGAGCCATAAATCTCCACTTCAGTAGCACTTACACACACCACACTTTACATTTTTATTGTCGCCTATATCCTGAATGTTTTTACAGAGGGATTGGTTCATATAGAATTTGCTTGATTACATCCAACACCCCCTCCCCCAAATTGTGAAAATGTATTGTTTTCTGTCTGTTGTATTTTCTGAATTATGCAGTGACAAAAATGAGATACCCAAAATTCCATCAGTAAAAACACTCAACTCTAATATGTAAAAAAAAAAAAAAAAAAACCTTTGAAAAGAATTTTGAAACTGACTTCATCCAGTGTTTAGCTTTTTGCATTAAAAAATATCCAAATTAGCGCATATTCCATTAAATAGGGCTCATCTGCATATTTAGACCTAACATTTTAGAAAACTTGTAATGCAGTTATCAATGTATAAGGTGATAACTATTAGTTACTCAAATTTGAAACACTTTTTAAATATCTTCAGTCATAATGTCAGTCTTCAGACTTAATATCTTCAGTAATTTTGCATCTCCAGTACATGTATGTTCATTTAAGGAGGTTCAGATGTTTCAACTGCAAAACAAGACAGAAATACTGATACTGTTAAAGGGATAGTTCAGCCAAAAATGAAAATGTGATGTTTATCTGCTTACCCCCAGGGCATCCCAGATGAAGGTGACTTTGTTTCTTCAGCAGAACACAAACAAAGATTTTTAACTCAAACCGCTGCAGTCTATCAGTCATATAATGGCAGTGGACCTTTGAAAGTAAACAAAAACATGCACAGACAAATCCAAATTACACCCTGCGACTCGTGACGATACATTGATGTCCTAAGACACGAAACGACCAGTTTTTGTGAGAAACTGAACAGTATTTATATAATTTTTTACCTTTGATATCATCTGTCCTGAGCACAAGCTCAGCATCCAGTGCGTTACCTGTGTACATGCTCTGGGGTATAGTGTTGTTTTTGACGGCCGGTTTTAATTTTAGTTTTAGTCTAGTCTTTCTGTGAAGCTGTCAGTTGAGTTTTTATTAGTTTTTGTCACGTTCATACTCTTTTTAGTCTAGTCAAGTTTTAGTCGACTAAAAGTCTGAACATTTTAGTCAGAATTACCCATGACTATTTTAGTCTAGTTTTAGTCGACAGAAAACCGATGACATTTAGTCTAGTTTTAGTCAATGAAAATGGTGACTGGACGCACTGTTAAATACAGACTGAATGGCGGCTCAAAACTTCCAGCTGCTGCACGCATACTACATCTCGGCTACATGCATGAAGCAAATACCGTAGCGCTAATGTACTTTACACGATTCGAGTAATAATAACGAACTTGAGCGTGCCTATGTATAACACTCGTGTATATAAGAATCTTACATTATAGGCGCGCATAAGTCCGCTAATGATTCACAAACTACTCGCGTTCTCTAGACTCTGATCCCTATTGTATTTTTGCATGCAATTTAAATACATTTGCCTAGTTGTCCAAATGAATCTCCTGTGAGTGTTTTATAATGGATGCTCATTGATAGAGGAGGATCTGGTGATGTTCGGTGATTATGAGCAACGGAGTTCACTGATCTTCGCCGATAGACTGATGTGTTTAACAGATTTACAATATTTATTTTTATGTGTTTATTTTTTCAAATATTTAAATTTATGTGTCTATTTTTTAATGGATACAAACAGTAGATATTCAGTCAGTCAAGTTCAAAGGGAGGTTTAGTGAGTCTTTTGGCATCTCCTTTATTGTCCTGTTTGGTAGGTATTCACTTATTTAAGAAAAGTACTCTGATGTCTCTGAAGTAAAAAATTCAGGAGCTTTAAATCTGTATATATATATATATATATATATATATATATATGTATGTATTATTTTAAAAAGTTAGAATTGAGCAGGTTGTCTTAAAGTTATAAAGTATATTTAAAGTTTGAATTTTGAGTTTTTTTTTTTTAAACATGCAGTGGAATAATAATAAGGCAAAATAAATGTTTTGGTTGATAATAAAAGGTCTAAAAATAAATACTTTTTACAGCGGAAGAACAGTATAGGAGGACATGTCAGGTATAGGGGGGCCTTGCAAAACTGACCAGAGAAGGAGGGGGCCCCGGAGTAAAAAAGGTTGGGAACCACTGCCATAGAAAAACTATTTTTGGTTCCACAATGAACCATTCAGTCAAAGAAGTCTCTTGCTTACCTCTTTATAATCCAAAAAAACTTTATTTGCCACAAAGAACCTTTTGTGAAACAGAAAGGTTCCTAAGATGTTAAAAGTTCTTCCATGGCATCATGAAGCACTTTTATTTTTAAGAGTGTATAGGGACAGAAAAGAAGACATTTCCATAGAATGACCGTTTCAAAAAGTGAAACTTGTATGTTATATTAGTTCACTACACACAAAGTGAAATATTTCAAGCCTTCATTTGTTTCAATTTTAATGATTTTGGATTAAAGAAAAAAAAAATCCAATCCAGTATTTGACAAAATTAGAATATCATGACAAAGTTCAACATTGTAGGCTCCCTGTGTCCCAATCTAGTCAGATAATTATCGCAAAACACCTGCAAAGGTTTCCTCAGGCTTTACATTGTCTCAGTCTGGTTTAGTAGCTTCAGAATCATGAGGAAGACTGCTGACGTGACGCTTGTGCAGAAGACCATCATTCACACCCTCCATAAGGAGGAAAATCTCAAAAGGCAATTGCAAAAGAAGCTGGATGCTCACAGAGCGCAGTATTGAAGTATATTAACAGAGTGTTAAGAGGAAGGGAAAAATGTGGTGCACAAGTGACAGGGATGACCGTAGCCTTGAGAGGATTGTCAAGCAGAAATCTGGGGGAGCTTCATAAGGAGTGAGACTGAGAAGAACTACATACAGACGTCTGCATGACAGCGGCTACAGCTGGAGAATTCACTCCTGAACCAAAAACAACATCAGAAGCGTCTGTGCTGGGCTACGGAGAAAAAGAACTGGTCCCAGAGTCTGGAGGAAGAGCGGAGAGACACAAAAGTCAAGCTGCTTAAAGTCCAGTGTTTAGTTTCCACAGTCAGTGATGGTTTGAGGAGCATGTCATCTGCTGCTGTGGGTACATTGTCTTTTATCAAGTCCACATCAACGCAGCTGTCTGCCAGGAAATTGTAGAGCACTTCATGCTTCCTGCTGCCCACAAGCTTTTTGGAGACTATGATTTTATTTTCCAGCAGGATTTTGCCAAAACTACCAGTATAGTCATGGAATAACTGTACTTGATTGGCCGGCAAACTGGCCTGACTTAAACCCCATTGGAAATCTATGGGGGATTGTCAAAAGGAAGATGAGGGAACAGAGACCCCCAAATGCAGACGAGCTGAAGGCCAATATCAAAGCATCTTGGGCTCCATAACACCTCAACTGTGTCAAAGATGCTGGAATTAGTGCAAAAGGAGGCCTGAGGACATAATACAGTACATTAACACACTTTTCAGAAGGCCAACATGTGTTTAAGATCCTATTGGTCACATGAAATATTCTAATTTTGTGAAATACTGGATTTGTTTTTTTTTATCTTTAATCCATAATCATCAAAACTGAAACAAATAAAGCCTTGAAATATTTCACTTTGTGTGTAGTGAACTAATATAAGTTTCACTATTTGAAACAAATTATTGAAATAAATGGATTTTCCCTTGATATTCAATTTTTTTTGGCACATACCTGTAGTAGATATGTTCATGTAAGAAGATTCAGATTCCTGAACTGAACATATGTACACTAGTGTGCATTCAAAAACACAGCTAACTGTATACACCAATTATAAACATCTTTTTTTTTTTACATTTTGTGCTGTCGTTAGAGATGTGCCTGAAACCTAAACGTGTATTTGTGAAAGAAAATCTTTTTTTCTTTATTATCCTATCATGCCTTTGTTTACTAAATACCATTCAAATATGCATCCATGAAAACAGTACCGCCGCTCCCTATACGCAGAGTACGCAGTCTGCGTAGGGCACCAGGTCCCAGGGGGGCACCATCCCAGCTGCTCAAAAAAAAATGTTTTTATATATTATAATAATAAATTAATATTAATAATATACATATACAAATAAACAAAAATATAAACGTATATATTGCATTTGAGTAGGCTAGTAAGCACACGTGATGACGCACAGCATTTGCGCCGCGAGGCGCCCTCAGCTCTTGTTTACAGCTGCCTATTTGGCCAAGATGATGATAATAATTGATGAACAATATGCCTGGTCCTGGAAAGAGACATCAACAGTCCGGCGCCGAGAAACGAAAGAAAAAAAAAGCCCGTGCATCACTTTCAGGTGCGTTCATAATCCTGTGAAACTTTATTTTATTCTGACGACGTTAATGTGTTTTAATGTCGGTAATAATTTCACGACTAACGTGTCTTTCGTAATATGAATGCAAGCAGATCTAAGTAAACAAAATTACTTAAAATGCATTATATTAAAACACAGAGGCAATTATGATTATTGATTAATAATGACCATATGGTGTCATTAAATAACAGTGTTAAAATACATAATCTAATACAAAATTAACAGTTTACATTACAATTTTAATAGAAATGCCTGAAAAGGACACAAGGCCTGGTAAATGCAGTTGTTACACTTACATGATGATCGAATTCCTTGTTTAATATTGACCAAACATTTAATTAAAATATCCATAATCTTTCCTATCATTTCCTCAACAAAAACATGTGGACATCATAACCCTTGTTTGCTTTGTCAAAACTGCCACATGTACAGTGCATACAAGAGTTTTGAAGTTTCATTTCTCTCACACCCTTGGTGCAAACAGGTAAAAAACACAGAATAAAAATATATTTAAAAAAAATACAGACAAATACAAATTATATATTCTATAAAACACAATTTACAAGCATGGATATGATAGAAAGATAGATAAAAAGGCAGATAACCATGGTTTTATCTTAGTAAAACTACTTAATTTCCTTTTGTATGATTCTGAGACTATTAAATCAATCAGACAACTGTATTAATAAAATCATAACTATTGGAGGTAACTCTTTGTTGTTGATATTCTATTTTGGCCCCTATAGTAGGTGTTTTTTTTTTATTACTTTATTTTTACTTTCGTAATATTTGGGGGAGGGGGCACAAAAGTAAACTTATGCTTAGGGCACCCATTTGGCCAGCAGCGGCCCTGCATGAAAAGATGCTGCTTCGCCAAACAAAGCGCTATTGTTCTAGCAGGCTGTGTCTGCGCATGCGCAGTGCGGCTGGTCTCCGGTCGCCAGGCGGCGCTGATGAGGCTCTTCATTGCTGTTTGATCCCGTTTGCTCTTCGCTCGTATATTTCCGAGTTCCGCACAAGGGCAAATTCTGTTTGATAAGCTTGTGGTTTGGTCATCAGTGAGGTTCAGTCATGGCTCGACTGTTGCTCAGGGGCAGTTTGAGAGGGTATTTCACCTCACCGCTGCGGATGGGATCCGAT
This sequence comes from Garra rufa, assembly GCF_049309525.1. Taxonomy (NCBI): domain Eukaryota; kingdom Metazoa; phylum Chordata; class Actinopteri; order Cypriniformes; family Cyprinidae; genus Garra; species Garra rufa. The sequence goes on along the minus strand of NC_133377.1, from coordinate 44,056,177 downwards.
CAGGTACTGAAGGCTCTTTATGGATCTGAAGTTGAGACTCAGAAATGGACAAACACACACAAACTCACACACATTCTGGGGTCTGACACCAATGACATGTCGCTCCTGCACTCGTGCTCGTGTCAATGTTGAGTTTGAATCAAGACTTGGCTTTTCTGAGTTGATTGGCCTCAGTTCGTCTAGTTTTGTGATGTTTATGAGGTTTTGGAGCCTCGCAGCATCAGTTCTCATTTACCTTCTGCGTTCAAGAAAGAAAGTCATGCATGTTTGAGACAACAGGAATAGTCAGTTATTGGGGGGAGATCAATGTGCTTTGAGTAAAATGTTCTAAGGTTGCAACAACTAATTGATAAAAATAACAACAATACAAACACTGCATATTCGAAGCATTTGGTGATCGATTAACCGCGTCTGCACTGTGTGTAGAAAACCTTCACGTTACAGCAGTGAATAATGCATTTTTTGTGGACAGACCGCATCTGAAAACAGGTTTTATGAAGCGCTGTAAAAGCCACAAAGTCACGTGAGTATTTCAATTAATAAGGGCTTGTCCTGATAGCAGTAGAATGTTTAATTGCGCATAGATATATTCATTGGTGGAAATACTGGGCAGAATGTGGAATTATAATTTTGTAAATAATGAATTAAAATTAATTACATATATATTTAATTCAAATAATTGACTAAATAATCAACACATTATTCGATTTTCTAAATTTGCAGCTTTAAAATGTTCCTTTAACGGAGTCGGTGTGATTATAGCATGTGTTTATAACGGGGGACCAAATATTAACGTCAGGGGAATGTTCTTTTTTAGGTTTATGTTTGATATGTTTTGTAACCATAAAATAACGTTCCCAGAACGTTGCACAATGGTTGTTATTAAATAACCTATAGAGAACGTTCCCTGATGGTTATTTGTTTAGGTAATTTAAAAAAAAAAAAAAAAAAAAAAAAAACGAATGATCTGGGAACATTACAATACTGTTCTAAAAACCCAAAACTAAAATTCTGGAAAAGTTAGAATAACACTCTAAAAACCAAACACTAATTTTCTGGGAACCAAATACGAATATTTTCGGAACATTACAATAACATTCTGGGAATGTTCTACAAACCAAAAACTAACATTCTGGGAATGTTATAATAACGTTGTTAAAACCAAAAACTAACGTTCTAAAAAACACATTCTGGGGAAAAATCACATTCTGGGAAGGTTAGATTAACGTTCTGGCAACAATCTGCAAACCTAAAAACTAACATTCTGGGAGCATTCAACAAACCAAAAGCTAACAATCTGGGAACATTAGAATAATGTTCTAAAAACCAAACACTAACTTTCTGGGAACCAAAAACTAATATTCTGGGAACGTTACAATAACATTAGGGAAATGTTCTACTAACTAAAAACAAATTTTCTGAGAACCAAAAATTGAGCGTTCTGGAAACGTTAAATTAACATTCTGGGAATGTTCTACAAAAAAAAAAAAAAAACTAACGTTCTGGGAACATTAGATTAACATTTGGGGAACATTCTACAAACCAAAAACTAATGTTCTGGGAATGTAAAATAACATTAGGGGAATATTCTATAATCCAAAAGCTAATGTTCTGGGAACCAAAAACTAACGTTTTGGGAATATTAGAATAACGTTCTAACAACTAACTAAGACGAATGAATGAGTCCAGTGTTTGTGCTTTGGTCTGTAGCTGGGTGAGCTGGGCAAAGGTGCGGGTAAAGGCGGAGGAGCGGGCGGTTCGGTTCGGGAAGCCGGAGGAGCGTTCGGGAAGAAGGAGGCGGCAGAGGAGGAGCGGTACTTCAAGTGAGTTTCAGTCTCATCATTTCCGTCATTTGATCTGCGGTCATCTGAGGGTGTCTGCGCTTTCACAGACAGAAGGAGAAGGAACAGCTGGCGGCTCTGAAGAAACACCATGAAGAAGAAATCGACCATCACAAGAAGGAGATCGAGCGTCTGCAGAGAGAGATCGACAGACACAAGGGCAAGATCCGCAAACTCAAACACGACGACTAAAGCAACGTCATCATCATATTTCACATCTTGTGCCTGAGAGCCCGTCTCTCTCTCTCTAACCGCCATCATTCGCATGATTTAGGAAGAAACCAATGTTTGAAATCTGTTGCTGGTGTGAGAAATAAAGTGTGTTCTGAGTTTATTTGAAGCAGAGACCTTTGATTCATTCACACTGCATACAGTATAGTGTTGGAAACAACATGGATAATAAATGAGTGGATTTTCATTTCTGGCTGAAATATTCTGATAATAGAATGTTTAACACTTTCTTAAATTAACTTAACACCATTAAAAAACATTTTCATTACTTTGCATTATATATAAAAAAGTATATAATTGTTTTGTTCATAATGCAAAGTAATGAAAGTAAAAATAAAAACTAATTATCTCTCTCTCTCTCTATATATATATATATATATATAAATAATTTGTTTTTATTTTTACTTTCATTACTTTGCATTATGAACAAAACAATTATATATTTTTTCATATAATGCATTTGCATTACTTAAATAATTTCATGTAAGTTTTAGTTTTTATTTTATTAAATTATTACATTTTATTACAAGTTAAACTAAATTAAAATAAGATTTTTTTGTTCCATTTTTGTAACTTGTATTATAACTGCAATAAAATTAATATATTATGTAAAGTAATAAAAATGTTATATTTTTTTAGTTTAACTTTTTAATTTATTTTTATTTTAATTTAGTTTAACTTTATGTAATACAATAAACTAAAATGAATAACAACTAGATAACTAGAAAAGCAGCCATAAAAACAACTAAAACTTTAAAAAAGAAAAGAAAAAAAAAAATATATATATATATATATAAAAAAAACAATGATTTAAAATAATAATAAAAAAAATATAATTAATTAAAATAAATATAGCACTGATCCAGGAAAGAAATGTAAGCAATTTGTCAGTGCCAGCAATATTCATAGGTTCATTTATGGATTCTAATAAAGATAGCATTATGACCTGAACAATATTCATAATGCCAGGTTTATTAGAAAGATATTATAGGAAACAATAGAGGATGGTTGTGTGTGTAAACACCTTGGATAAGGATTTGAAGATCTCAGAACAGTTTCATTCTCTTATATTACAGTCATGTAAGCATGAAAATATGAAACAAATCTAAATATGTCCTTATATTCTCAGTGTTGAATTTTAAGGTTAAGATGTTCACTATTGTCCTTTAAACTGATCAGACATCAGTATTTCTGTAATATTTCCTCCGAAGAGAAATACAAATAAGTGTTAAGAGGTTTTTTTGTTAATATGCACTGATGTTTCGTTACGAATAGCATAATAATTTGACCCCGACGTGATTTGAACACGCAACCTTCTGATCTGGAGTCAGACGCGCTACCGTTGCGCCACGAGGTCCCGCTGATCAGAGCATAACAAACGCAACCATCTGTGTGCGCGCGACACCAGTGGCTAAAGCGCATGCACATTATTATTTGTTATTATTACGGTTTATATTTCTTATCTTCATTATTTATCTTAGTACTCGCATTTGCTGTCGCATAACGGTGCGTGTGTGAGAAATACGGACTGCCTTTGACTGACAGCAGAACAAAACAACGCCATCGGGCACCACGTGACCCATGCGCGCTCACAATCAGCGGCTCAGATTTGATTAGATTTTTTTTTTTTTTTTACCTTTTTTCTGAAGTGACATGTTGGGAAAATAAATAAATATATAAATATTACTCGTATTCAAATTCGTATACAAATTAGTTTAGTTTAGATTATATATAAATGTTTTGGAACAAACTGAAACCAAAACACCACTGAAAACATATGTTTTAAAATCGCATTTATGTAAATAGATTTCTCTCTCTCTGTAATAATAAATAAACTAATGTGTTGCTACCAGAGAAAACTTGAATGAAACGGAAGTTTTTTCCACAAACTTTATCCTAAGAATTGGGGTTTTCAGTTTTCATTAATATCTAGAGTAGAGATCTGCGTGACTGACCACATTATATCTTTTATTTATTTGTATGTTTTTTTCTATCTGAATATCACATGTGGGAATCACACTCTACAATATATTAAGATCGTTTATTTTTTAAATATTTATTTATTACACGTTTACAGTGCAAGAAATCGTATTAACTTAATACTTATAAAGAAGAGCAAGATTAGAAATATAACAAAGGAGAAGGAAATCAATACAGCATTAAAGCAGTTCATATTTTGACACAAAGGAGCAAAAACGTTCCGTTTTTCTACTTTGGTTTTAGTTGTATTTAAAACTGTCTTAAGAGCATAAAGAAATGTAGTAAAATTCAAATTAATCTTAAAAACCTCAAAATAAATAACAATAACAGTGAGCTGAGGTCGTGCACGCGGATTCCCCGCCCCGCACGTACGCGCTCCCGCTTGGCTTGCGCCGTGACGCAGCCGGTCCGCCGCGCGAGGAAGTGGCGCTGTTGTTTGAGCGACGGGACTGTCTCGCTCTGTCTCGTGGGTTCATCTCAAGAGGTTTTATCGTGTTTCGGTGAGTTTTGCCGTTCATGAACCAGGACTGAGCGCGCTCCACAGCTCTCTCGTGCCGTCCGGTCAACATAATCGCGGTGAGTGCGCGCGGCTGCTGCGCTTTTTGGCGGGTTGGTCTGGTTTGAATTGTGTCTGTCTCGCGCCGCCGCTGCTGTTGTAGGCCGCGCGCGGCGCGGGAATCTCCGTCTGCCCGGTTTGGCGCTTAAACAGGTTTATTGTGTGAGCGGCGGCAGGTGTGACGGGTAACGGGTGTCACATGTGAGCTAAAGATCACCAACGACCCGTTACAGGCGTTAACGTACACACATACATGCGCGTTAGCATCGCGTGCTGCTAGCCTCATGCGTGAGGGGGGCGGATCACCGACACTAGCGTGTGTGTGTGTGTGTGTGTGTGTGTGTGTGTGTGTGTGTGTGTGTGAGCGCGCTTTATCAGTGTCTGATGAGTGTGAGCACGTTTGTGTTTGTGTTTCTGTCTGACAGCAGTTCATCATGAGCTTCATGTTTTAATGGATACTAGTCACAAAATACAAGTTTGCTATTGATCAGTATAGATCCAGTATAGTTCGTATTGGTTTATATATGTATATACATGTATATTTATATTTACATGTGACCCTGGACCACAAAACCGGTCAATGTTTTGAAATTAAGAAGTTGAATTCATAAGCTTTCTATTAATGTATGGATTGTTAGGATAGGACAATATTTAGCCAAAATCTGCTATCTGAGGGTGCAAAAAAAAATCAAAATATTGAGAAAACGCTTTTAAAGTTGTCCAAATGAACTTCTTAGCAATGCATATTACTAATCAAAAATCAGGTTTAGATATATTTACAGTAGGAAATTTACTAAGTATCTTCATGGTAACGTTACATGATCTTAATATCCTAATGATTTTTGGCATGAAAGAGAAATAATTCATTTTGACCCATATAATGTATTTTGGCTATATAAATATACCTGTGCTAAATAAGATTAGTTTTGTGCTGTAGGGTCACATGTGTGTGATCTAAATTACTATATTTAAACGTTTTTAAATAGAAAATGCTTAATTTGTATTGTATATTAAAATGTTTGCGTATATATTTGTGTGTATATATGCAATACAAAAAGTGTTTATATATGTATTAATGTATAGTAATTAAAATTGTATATTAAAGTATTTTCGTGTATATATTTATTTTCATGTATATGTCAATTCATATTATGTATATATATTTATTATATATTACGTATATGCACGTGTCTATATAGTTCATATGAGACCATATAATATATTTCATATATCATTAGAATATTAAGATCATATTTTGTAAATGTCCTACCGTAAATGTATCAAAACTTAATTTTTGATTAGTAATATGTTTAGTAATATGCATGCTAAGAACTTAATTTGGACAATTTTCTCAATATTTAGATATTTTTGCACCCTCAGATTGCAGATTTTCAAATATTGTCGTATCCTAACAAACCATACATCAATGGAAAGCTTATTTACGCTTTAATATATTTAAAAACAACTGACCCTTATGACTGGTTTTGTGGTCCAGGGTCACATATCACTGGTCAGGTTTCCAGCTGTTGAGTCCTGTGATCTGGTTATATAAGCCGTGTTAAATGTATAGAATGGTACATTGAGTAATTCAATTCTGTTGAAAAGATCAATACATTTGAAGTAGTTTAACGTGTGTGTGTGTGTGTGTGTGTGTGTGTGTCAGTAATGGCTGCTGAGGTGAATGGCAGCTCTGGTCTGGCCAAAGAAGAAGAGGAGCCCATGGATGTGTCGGCCACACATTCAGAGAACTACCAGACGCTGCTGGACGCCGGTCTGCCGCAGAAGGTCGCCGAGAGTCTGGACAACATCTTTCAGACAGGTGAGACCGTCTGGGATCTGTTAGCGGACTGTCTGGACCACATGAAACCGGTCTCGATCCTGAGTGTGTTCACATACTCTTGAGGAAGATGTGCTTGTAAAGCGGACAGTCTGGAGCATCTCTTCTGCTTCAGTGGGGTCTTGACGGATGAAGGAGCGTCTGGTGTCTGATTGTGATGGTTGTGTGTTCAGGTCTGGTGGCGTACGCGGATCTGGACGAGCGGGCGCTGGACGCGCTGCGGGAGTTTAATGAGGAGGGAGCGCTGTCAGTGCTGCAGCAGTTCAAGGAGTCTGACCTCTCACACGTCCAGGTGACACACTAATCACATCACAAATACTCTGTTCATTCTGATTAATAATTTTCATCAACATCATTTTTTGCTGACGAAAACAAGGCGTTCGATTCTTTCGAATGACAAAACGATGAACGAAAGCTATTGAAATTTTCACAAAAATATTAGGGATGGACGGTTTGGGAAGAGATTAATTCAGAAAGAAATTGCTGTGTTTTAGGAGGTTAGATGTGTCCATTTGAACTGTAACATAGCCTGTTGATCTATCCACTGCACATCTTATAAAACGTTTTAAAATGTCAATATCTGGGAATAAGAGATACGTTTGACAACACTAAAGAGTAAAGATGCACCGAAATGAAAATTCTTGGTCGAAACCGAAAAAGAGGAAACCAAGGCCGAAAACTGAAACACCGAAAGATTTACGCCAGTTATTAGTACCATTGCATTTATGGCTATGACTGTGTACTAATCTTACTAGAATCAAGGCATTGCAATTGCATAAATTAATATTAAAGTTTCAAAGAATAAATCAATTATATTAATTTAAACAATTATTATCAATCAAGTATTACATTACTTAACATATACATATATTTTACAGCCTTTGTTTAAATTGTTTACATTTTCATAACACATTATCTTGTGGATCCATCAGTTCACATTTACAACTCTACGTTTCTCTTCCAGCAGGAGGCTCTGTCAGAATAATATTACACAAAGCAGTGCAGCAAATGAATTTGAAACGTGCAGCGCTCATATTTATTCAATGGATAGACTTTTGAAGTTTCATCGCAATTCTTGTCTTTCAGTCCCACATTTAAGACCACCTGAAATCATAATTAAGCCTTTCTTAACCCCTAATAACACTGCAGTCATCAATGAAAATTAAGAGCTTTATTTCAAGAACCAACTTTCAAAAACAAACCTTACACAAAATACGTTTCTTTTTATTTTTTTCCCACCATGTTCGGGGCACAAGAAAAATTTTAAGGGACTATATCAGCATATGAAGTATAATCGTCTCTCATTGTCTTTGAGAGAATGCAGGTCAGATGCTGAAAGCACTGTCAGTTTTTACTTTCACTTTAATATATTGCGCAGTTTTCACGTTGCTTGTGTGATATTTATTGGCTCACCTCCATGGTTTAAAACAGGGCTGCTCAACCCTGTTCCTGGAGATCAACTCACCTGCAGACTTTTGTTCCAGTCCTGCTCCAACACAGCTGTCTGTAATTATCAAGTGCTACTTTAGAGATTAATTAGCTGGTTCAGGTGTATTTGTTCAGGGTTGGAGCTGAACTTTGTAGGATAGTAGATCTCCAGGAACAGGGTTGGGCACCCCTAAATATCGTCGCCAACGAACCTTTATCACGTGACGAAAACGATACGAAATGTAAATGCTGGTCATGTGACGATGACTATTATTTAAAAATAAAAAAGAGACTAATTTTTCAATAAAAACTAATACAATTTTTATTGACTAAGACTAGACTAAATGTCATCAGTTTTCGTCAACTAAAACTAGACGAAAATAGTCATGGATAATTCTGATTAAAATAAGACTAAAATGCTCCGACTTTAACCCCGGTTTCACAGATAAGGCTTAAGCCTAGTCCTAGACTAAAATGTAAGTCTGAGCCGTTTCAACTGAAATAAAATTGCATTGATTGATCTTAAAATATATCAGTGCCTTTGTTTTTTTCTCAAGATGCACACCAGTGATGTTTTTTTCTAAGCATGTTTATAAAAATGACTTAAATGTCCTAATTGAACTATGGCCTAATCCTGACTTAGTCTAAGCCCTGTCTGTGAAACCGGGCCATAGTTGACTAAAACTTGACTAGACTAAAAAGAGTATGAACGTGACTAAAACTAATAAAAACTAAAATGACAGCTTCACACAAAGACTAGACTAAAACTAAAATTAAAACCAGCCGCCAAAAACAACACTACCTCTCACACAGCACTTCCGTGTCTCATAAACAGAGAAATACACACAAAATAATGCTGAATTGTCTGTTTTGATGAGTATTCACGTAAACCCACTCGGTTACATCTTTGGTGAATGTAAACAGTTTCACGTTGCACTGATACAATCTGAATTCATGCATTCGGATTTAAAGGGACAGCAGCCTAATTTAGTTGCTATTGTCTGAGTCATTGATGTTAAACAACAAAAGAAAGACAGAAAATCACTCACTGCTCTTGACTGAATCATATTAGTAGTCCTAATAATAATAATTAATCTAAATTTATTTGTATAAATAAATAGGAATGCACCAAAATGAAAATTCTTGTCCGAAGCCGAAAACCGAACAAAGTGAAACACTGGGCCGAAGGCTGATTACCGAAAATGTTTTTTAGTGTTTTTTTCCCCCTATGTATTTTGCCATTTTTTTCACCGTTGCATAAATTAAATGGCCAATATTAGCTTTTCACAGTTATGTTTTGCTTTTCAAAGAAAAAATATTTGCTTAACACTGAACATTTTTAACATTCTAGTAGACATTATAGCCTACCAACAAAGCACAATTTAACTTAATGGCCATAGAATATTATTTTACTAACTTGTTATTTTAAGACCCCTTCTTGAATCAGGCATGTGTTTTTAATGTAGAAATAAATGCAGCCTTGCTGAGCAAAAGCAACTTCTTTTTTATTAGAGAATGTAATAAATGTATTATTATGTATTTGTAATTATTGTTATCATTATTTTAGTCTCTTTTTATTTTGTGTGTGTGTCTTATGATATTTATTTGACTAAAACTAGACTAATATTAAAACAATTCAGGTGACTAAAATATGAGTAAAACTAATTGCCATTTTAGTCAGAAGACTAAGACTAAATCTAAATTTGATTTCAAAATGAAGGCTGGAAATACTTCCTATAAACACAGCAGTCAATCCAAATGAAGTTGAGATTGGATAGAAAGGGCTGCAGACCTGAAACAGTCAGATCAATATGAACATGTAAACACAGCTTTGCTTTTTCTTTACTAATTTAGAATGCCTGTATGTTAATTTCCATCTTTCAAACTGAGTATTTACTAAATATTTGGTGACACATGTAATCATGTCTACTGATTAAAACAGTTTATACTTCTGTGTTCCCCTCATTTGTTGTACATTCAGCCTTGTTTGATGTTACATGCTTTCCTCCGATTGGTTCCAGAATAAGAGCGCCTTCCTGTGCGGTGTGATGAAGACGTACCGACAGCGGGAAAAGCAGGGCAATAAAGTGCAGGAGTCCACGAAAGGCCCCGATGAGGCCAAGATAAAGGTACTGCGTCTGTTACATGCAAATATATAAAGCATGAAAATATAAATGCATGTTAGAAATATAATATAAAAACAAACACCACATTTGAAAACCTGATCTTCTCAAACCTTTTCACTTCATTGTCCACAATAGTATTTAAGCCCCCCTTTTCAATTCACCCTGGACCACAAAACCAGTCATAAAATCAGCAAAAAAAATCTAAATATTGAGAAAATCATCTTTAAAGTCGTCTAAATGAACTTCTTGGCAATGCATATTACTAATCAAACATTAAGTTTTGATATATTCACTAAATATCTTCATGCAACATGATCTTAACATCCTAATGACTTTTGCATTTAAGAAAAATCTATAATTTTGACCCATACAACGTATTTTTGGCTATTGCTGCAAATACACCTGTGCTACTTAGCACTGGTTCTGTGGTTTTGTGGTCCAGAGGCACATTAAATCACACATTTAAAATAAAATATTATATTATTCCTAATTTTATCTAGGTTTTCCGAAACTTGTGTGAATCCTGGTTCAGATTAAACTGTTGTTGAAGAATTGAATTAAAATACAACATTCATTGAATTTTAGTTTTTTTTTTTTTAAGGGGAGACTTTAGGCAAAAATTATGTTTTTTTTATGCAGCTGTCAAGTTTGAGTTTGAGGATTTTTTTGTTGTTTCATAAAGTGTTTTTTTTTTTTCAGACTAGTGGAAAGAAAACACCCAAAAGACACTGTTAAGTCTTTCTTTTATAGCACTTTATCTATTTGTGTCAATAGATTTCAATTTACGATACAGATTTTTAAAAGGCCAAGAGTTTTTTCTCCTACACTGAGCCATAAATCTCCACTTAAACAGCACTTACACACACCACACTGAGCATTTGTGTTCCTGACTGTATCCTGAAGGTTATTACAGAGGGGTTTGTTCAGATAGAATTTGCTTGATTTTATACAACATTTTATTCCCCCTAAAATGGTAAAAACATTTGACTCAAATATGTCAAAAGAGTTTTAAAACTGACTTCATCCAGTGTTGATTTCTGTTCTAGAAATGTATGCAAATTAGCACATATTTTACTAAACAATGGCTCATTTGCATATTTAAACCTAACATTTAAGTAAACTTCTAAAAAATGTAATTATCAATGTTGTCAGTCAACTGAATAAGCAAGGCAATAACTTTTTTTTTACCCTGTTCACCTGCAGTGTCTCGCCTTAATGTACGGTAAAAAAGACCATTTAAACGTTATTCTACATATTTCATTTTATAATACATTTTTGTTATAAAAACTGCCTTATATGCAATTTAAATGTATGTTTGCAAATCACTTTAATATAGCAGTTTACTAACAATTATATTGTTTACAGCATTCTTTAAATAATTGACATACTGCGCCTGATTGCGTATACAGTCAAAAAGTATTCAGTCACCAGATATAATTTGATGTTTTATTTACTAGTGGGTGCAGGACACTATAGTTTATGTTAGTGAGGATAGCAAAATAAAGTAAACTGTGGCGTATTATACCCAAAAATTCTCCATACAGTGGACTACCAGTAAAACTGATTAAAATATGGGACCAAAAGTTATTCAGACACTTTGACCTGACCATGTTTTTTTTGTTTAATTGCTAATGCGAACGTTTTACACCACAGACTGAAAAAAATGAAGCTTTGCTTGGTAATTGCTCAACAAAGAATTGATCGTTGTGTTTATATTGTCATACTAACAGGTGTCTGTATTTTAGTAAAAAAATTTAACTATAGCATATAAATTGACATGACGTGAGAAATGTTGAAGGTTTCTGAATGAATTTTGGTTTAGTGGTGTATCCTAGTGGATCAGTATTGAATTGAATTGAGATTGAACCGAATTACAAGCTTGTGAATCAATTAAAATCATGAATTTGTCTCAATACCTGTTGTTTTGCCTGTTTGATTGTCACTGTTAGAGGACTGATCATCATACTTTATTGATGTATTGATTGTCTCAGGCTCTGCTGGAGAGGACGGGTTACACTCTAGACGTCACAACAGGACAGAGGAAGTACGGCGGCCCTCCTCCTGAGGAAGTGTTTTCAGGCCCGCAGCCTGGCATTGGCACCGAGGTTTGCTGTTAAACTGATGGAGTTCTATTCTTGGCGGCGTTGAGCGGTTGAGCTGACACCTGTGTGTGTGTTTGTTCCTGCAGGTGTTTGTGGGCAAGATCCCGCGAGACCTGTACGAGGACGAGCTGGTTCCCCTGTTTGAGAAAGCCGGCTCTATCTGGGATCTGAGGTTAATGATGGATCCGCTCACCGGTCAGAACCGTGGCTACGCCTTTATCACCTTCTGCAGCAAAGAAGCCGCGCAGGAAGCTGTCAAACTGGTGCGGGACCTCATGATGTTTACCTTTGTGCACGCTTTAAGAAATGTGACCCTGCACCACAAAACCAGACATAAGGGTCAAATTTTTGAAATTGAAAGCTATTTGATACAGCTATTTAATATCTGAGGGTGCAAAAAAAAATCCTAATATTGAGAAAATCGCCTTTAAAGTTGTCCAAATGAAGTTCTTAGTAATGCATATTACTAATCAGAAATTAAGTTTTGATATATTTACAAAATATCTTCATGGAACATGATCCTAATATCCTAATGATTTTTGACATAAAAGAAAAATCAATCGTTTTGACCCATACCGTGCTTTTTTTGGCTATTTCTCCAAATGCTACTTAGGACTGGTTTTGTAGTCAAGGGTCACAAATGTGTTTGATTGATAATCATTAACATTAACAACGATTGCAAATCAATTAAACATTAGCCTCTTAAATCTAGTCTTATTTTAATGCTATTTATATACTTATATATAATTGTATTCATATTTTGAAAGTTGGCATTTATTTTGATAATGTATTATAATATTTTTTATTATTTTAGATTTAATTTAATATTTTGATATTTCATGTGCTTTTGGTATTCTTGTTAGTTTGTATTTTTAAATAATGCTATTTAGGTTAAATGTATTTTTTATGTCAGTTTATTTTTTAATTTCACCTTTTAAAAAGACTTAAACATACTACTTTATTTGTCTTTAATTTTTTGACTGAAAAAAAAAATGGCAAGTTCATGGCAAATTTTCACATCTGTCCTGTTTAACTCCTGGAGGACGACCTCCTTAAATGCCCTGGTCTTTAAAAGTTTTGGTTCAGTATACTTACCGGTTGATCAAAAATAGCTTTAAACCTACACTTTTGTTTTCTTTTTTAGTTTTATTTAGTAACTTTCAGGAGGGTGTACTCATTTTTGCAACACAACATTTTATCACTTTGACAGGAAAATTTTAATTTGCTAAATAATTTTGACATTCTTCTTTGGTAGTTGATCAAGCAGGCCTGTTGGAACATTATATCTCCAAAGAATCCTAATATGTCTTTCAACTGAAGAGTAAATGCTCAATTTGTTAAGTTTTAGAGGGGGTGTACTCATTTATGCTGTGCACTCTGTATGTGTATATATATATATATATATATATATATATATAATTTTTTTTACTATATATAAATTTGTTAAAAAATTGAGATTTATGAGATCACTGCAAAAAATGCTTTTCTGACTAAGACTTTTTATCTTGTTTCCAGCCAAAATATTTAAAAATGCTTAAGTAAATGGGGTAAGAAAATTAATCTCATTTCAAGCAGACTACTAGATTATTTTGCTTACCCCATTGGCAGATTATTTTGCTTGTTTCAAGCAAAAACTCGCTTAATTTTAAACTTCTTTTTTTTTCTGAAAACAAGACAATAATCTTTACTTTGATTTGTTAAGATAGGACAATATTTGGTCGAAAATCTGGAGTCTGAGGCTGCAAAAAAAAAAAAAAAAATTGTTTTGTTTAATAAAATGAAGGTTATTTATTTATTATTTTTTATTAAATTAGTTTTAATGAAATTTGATTATTTTATTTTAGCTGTAATTCAATTAAAAAAATGCAGAAAAATTTAATTATTAAATTAATAGATAGCTGCTTATGGGTGACAAAGTAAAAAAAAAAAAAAAAAGTTATTATTTTTTTTTTTTTTTTACTGTTTGTCAGTTTAATGTTTACAGTGTGTAACTCTTCTGTGTGTATGTGTTTGTCATCAGTGTGATAACTACGAGATCCGGTCGGGCAAATATCTAGGTGTCTGCATCTCTGTGGCCAACAACCGTCTGTTCGTGGGGTCCATTCCAAAGAACAAGACCCGGGAGAGCATCCTGGAGGACTTCGGCAAAGTCACAGGTGAGTCGTGTGCTGCAGGTGTGGTGTGGAGGATCCTCTGTGAGCGCCGCTGACGGCGTGCGTTTGTGTGTTTCAGAGGGTCTGCAGGAGGTCATTCTGTACACGCAGCCGGACGATAAGAAGAAGAACCGCGGCTTCTGTTTTCTGGAGTACGAAGATCATAAATCGGCGGCTCAGGCGCGTCGCAGGCTCATGAGCGGGAAGGTGAAGGTGTGGGGGAACCCTGTGACCGTGGAGTGGGCCGACCCGGTCGCTGAGCCCGACCCGGAGGTCATGGCCAAGGTCAGTCTGTGTCTGTCCCCACACACCTCTCCTGTGTGTCGCTGAGAGCAGTCTGTCCTGATGTGTGATGATCCGCTGTGTCCCGTCAGGTGAAGGTGTTGTTTGTGCGTAAGCTGGCCACGCCGGTCACGGAGGAGCTGCTGGAGAAGACCTTCTCTCAGTTCGGCAAACTGGAGCGCGTCAAGAAGCTGAAAGACTACGCCTTTGTTCACTTCGAGGAGCGAGACGCTGCAGTCAAGGTAAAACACCTGTGCAATTTCTTCCCTTTTTGGTATAAATTACGTTTTTTTTATTCCATGAGCTTTTAAAAAGTTGTAACGTCTTCAAATAACAAATAGGCATTATCATTTTTAAACACTAAATCCAAGCACCGTACATTAAAAAAAAAAAGAAAAAATATATTTATTAACAAATTAACAAATACATAAAATTATATAAAATCAAATTAAACAGTGATAATTCATAATTTTCAAGTAATTTAGAGAGCTAGAAGGTAACTTTTTCAGTTGCTTTAAAGATTTAATTTTTCACATTTTAAATGTCAAAAAAACATATTTTCTGTTTTTGCTGACATGCTTTAGAAAGGGCCCAATAATGTAACTTTCTGTTTCAGTAATGACTAGATCTGTGCATCATTAGGTCAAAATGAACAGCCGCAGGTCTGCATGTACACTTTGTTCTGAATAATAATAGGATTTGTACTCGTGTTTCCCATGAGCTCATGCTGACAGGCTCTTGTTGTGCGTGTTTGCAGGCGATGCAGGAGATGAACGGTAAAGAGCTGGGCGGTGAGGAGATCGAGATCGTGTTGGCCAAACCTCCAGATAAGAAGAGGAAAGAAAGACAAGCTGCCAGACAAACCAGCAGAAACACAGGGTGAGATGTCTCTTACAGCTAGTTATAAATACTGGAACCCAACCCTAAACCCTAACGGACAAGTCAGCATTTTTACAGTTTAACCCTCATGAATCATGAGGCGCGTTTCCATTACAGATTTCCGCAAAACTTTGGCGATATTTTATAAATGCCGATTAAAAAGTATTGCGAAATGACGGCGTTTCCATTAACCGATGTTATGCAACTAAAGCATAATTTTTTCCTCTCGCGATACGTCGTGGCAACAGATTTTTGTGGGATTTTAGCTATTTTTAATCGAATGTGACCTGTAAATGCGAGTAATTTTGATGTTTTGGTACAAATCAATATGTAGGTTTCATAAAATATGGGGTTGATACCGGTAATTCTGAGGTTGTGTTATTATAAATTTCATATAAAATTATATTTTAAATAACATTTCTCCAACGGTGTTTTGGTGCAACATAAAACAATGTAAAAAAATCTAAGATTGCAAGATTAAAGTCGAAATACTTCGAGAAAATAAAGACAAAATACTACAAGAATAAATTAAGTAATTTTGATTTATTCTCAAAATATTTAGTTTCTCACAGTGTTTTCACTTTATTCTCAAAATTAGACTTCTCATAGTATTCCGACTTTACTCTCATAGTATTCCGACTTTACTCTCATAGTATTTCGACTTTACTCTCGTTGTATTCCGACTTCACTCTCGTAGTATTTCGACTTTACTCTCATAGTATTCCGACTTTACTCTCATAGTATTCCGACTTCACTCTCGTAGTATTCCGACTTTACTCTCCTAGTATTCCGACATTACTCTCGTAGTATTCCGACTTTACTCTCCTAGTATTCCGACTTTACTCTCGTAGTATTCCGACATTACTCTCGTAGTATTCCGACTTTACTCTCCTAGTATTCCGACATTACTCTCGTAGTATTCCGACTTTACTCTCGTAGTATTCCGACTTTACTCTCGTAGTATTCCGACTTTACTCTCGTAGTATTCCGACTTCACTCTCGTAGTATTCCGACATTACTCTCGTAGTATTCCGGCTTTACTCATAGTATTCCGACTTTACTCTCGTAGTATTCCGACTTTACTCGCGTAGTATTCCGACTTAACTCTCGTTGTATTCCGACATTACTCGCGTAGTATTCCGGCTTTACTCTCCTAGTTTTCCGGCTTTACTCTCCTAGTTTTCCGACTTTACTCTCGTTGTATTCCGACATTACTCTCGTAGTATTTCGACTTTACTCTCGTAGTATTCCGACTTTACTCTCGTAGTATTCCGACTTAACTCTCGTTGTATTCCGACATTACTCGCGTAGTATTCCGGCTTTACTCTCCTAGTATTCCGGCTTTACTCTCGTTGTATTCCGACTTTACTCTCGTAGTATTCCGACTTAACTCTCGTTGTATTCCGACTTTACTCTCGTAGTATTCCGACTTCACTCTCGTAGTATTCCGACTTCACTCTCGTAGTATTCCGACTTCACTCTCGTAGTATTCCGACTTTACTCGCGTAGTATTCCGACTTTACTCGCGTAGTATTCCGACTTAACTCTCGTTGTATTCCGACATTACTCGCGTAGTATTCCGGCTTTACTCTCCTAGTATTCCGGCTTTACTCTCGTTGTATTCCGACTTTACTCTCGTAGTATTCCGACTTTACTCTCCTAGTATTCCGACATTACTCTCGTAGTATTCCGACTTTACTCTCGTAGTATTCCGACTTTACTCTCGTAGTATTCCGACTTTACTCTCGTTGTATTTCGACTTTACTCTCGTAGTATTCCGACTTTACTCTCGTTGTATTTCGACTTTACTCTCGTAGTATTCCGACATTACTCTCGTAGTATTTCGACTTTACTCTCGTAGTATTCCGACTTTACTCTCGTAGTATTCCGACTTTACTCTCGTTGTATTTCGACTTTACTCTCGTAGTATTCCGACTTTACTCTCGTAGTATTCCGGCTTTACTCTCCTAGTATTCCGACATTACTCTCGTAGTATTTCGACTTTACTCTCGTAGTATTCCGACTTTACTCTCGTAGTATTCCGACTTTACTCTCGTTGTATTTCGACTTTACTCTCGTAGTATTCCGACTTTACTCTCGTAGTATTCCGACTTCACTCTCGTAGTATTTCGACTTTACTCTCGTAGTATTCCGACTTTACTCTCGTAGTATTTCGACTTCACTCTCGTAGTATTCCGACTTTACTCTCGTTGTATTCCGACTTCACTCTCGTAGTATTCCGACTTTACTCTCGTAGTATTCCGACTTTACTCTCGTAGTATTCCGACTTCACTCTCGTAGTATTCCGACTTTACTCTCGTTGTATTTCGACTTTACTCTCGTAGTATTCCGACTTTACTCTCGTAGTATTCCGACTTTACTCTCGTTGTATTTCGACTTTACTCTCGTAGTATTCCGACTTTACTCTCGTAGTATTCCGGCTTTACTCTCCTAGTATTCCGACATTACTCTCGTAGTATTTCGACTTTACTCTCGTAGTATTCCGACTTTACTCTCGTAGTATTCCGACTTTACTCTCGTTGTATTTCGACTTTACTCTCGTAGTATTCCGACTTTACTCTCGTAGTATTCCGACTTCACTCTCGTAGTATTTCGACTTTACTCTCGTAGTATTCCGACTTTACTCTCGTAGTATTTCGACTTCACTCTCGTAGTATTCCGACTTTACTCTCGTTGTATTCCGACTTCACTCTCGTAGTATTCCGACTTTACTCTCGTAGTATTCCGACTTCACTCTCGTAGTATTTCGACTTTACTCTCGTAGTATTTCGACTTTACTCTCGTAGTATTCCGACTTTACTCTCGTAGTATTTCGACTTCACTCTCGTAGTATTCCGACTTTACTCTCGTAGTATTCCGACTTCACTCTCGTAGTATTTCGACTTTACTCTCGTAGTATTCCGACTTTACTCTCGTAGTATTCCGACTTCACTCTCGTAGTATTCCGACTTTACTCTCGTTGTATTTCGACTTTACTCTCGTAGTATTCCGACTTTACTCTCGTAGTATTCCGACTTTACTCTCGTAGTATTCCGACTTTACTCTCGTAGTATTCCGACTTCACTCTCGTAGTATTCCGACTTTACTCTCGTTGTATTTCGACTTTACTCTCGTAGTATTCCGACTTTACTCTCGTAGTATTCCGACTTTACTCTCGTAGTATTTCGACTTTACTCTCGTAGTATTCCGACTTTACTCTCGTAGTATTCCGACTTTACTCTCGTTGTATTTCGACTTTACTCTCGTAGTATTCCGACTTTACTCTCGTAGTATTCCGACTTTACTCTCGTAGTATTCCGACTTTACTCTCGTAGTATTCCGACTTCACTCTCGTAGTATTCCGACTTCACTCTCGTAGTATTCCGACTTTACTCTCGTAGTATTCCGACATTACTCTCGTAGTATTCCGACTTTACTCTCGTAGTATTCCGACTTTACTCTCGTAGTATTCCGACTTTACTCTCGTTGTATTTCGACTTTACTCTCGTAGTATTCTGACTTTACTCTCGTAGTATTCCGACTTTACTCTCGTAGTATTCCGACTTTACTCTCGTAGTATTCCGACTTTACTCTCGTAGTATTCCGACTTTACTCTCGTAGTATTTCGACTTTACTCTCGTAGTATTCCGACTTTACTCTCGTAGTATTCCGACTTCACTCTCGTAGTATTCCGACTTTACTCTCGTAGTATTCCGACTTTACTCTCGTAGTATTCCGACTTTACTCTCGTAGTATTCCGACTTCACTCTCGTTGTATTCCGACTTCACTCTCGTTGTATTCCGACTTCACTCTCGTTGTATTCCGACTTTAGTCTCGTTGTATTCCGACTTTACTCTCGTAGTATTTCGACCTTACTCTCGTAGTATTTCGACTTTATTCAAAATATTTCAACTTTACTCTAAGAATATTATGACTTTAATCTCTTAATCTTCTCTTTTTATATTATTGTGTAATGTGGAACTAAAATGTTGTCGTACATTTTTCATCAATATTTAATTTTTTGTTGGTGTGATTCAAGGGGTAAATGAAGTAATAATGGTAACATTCCACACTTTGTTTTCTTCACTTTCAATTATCAATAAGTTGCTGGTTTAAATCTGATGAAGTTGTGACTATTATATAAGATATCGATTCCATTGCAAAAATAGTACACAGATTTTTTTGAGGGTTAAAAAGATTTTATTAAATGCTGTTTTTACAAATGAGGACTTCCGCAAATGTGTCCGTGAACTATGGTTAACCGGATGCTGACGGCGTGTGTGTCTCCACCTGTGCAGGTATGACGACTATTATTATTACCCTCCTCCTCGCATGCCTCCTCCTGGGCGTGGCCGTGGGCGTGGCGGACGGGGCGGATACGCCTACCCTCCCGATTACTACGGTTACGAGGAGTACTACGACGACTACTACGGTTACGATTACCACGACTACCGGGGCGGCTACGACGACCCCTACTACGGTTACGACGACGGCTACTCCATGAGGGGGCGGGGCAGTCGTGGCAGCCGCGGAGCTCCGCCTCCCCCCAGAGCCCGCTCGGCTCCCCCCACCCGCGGTAGGGGCGGCTATCCCCCGAGGGGCGGGGCTCCAATGGGAGCAGGAAGGGGCCGTGGGGTGCGCGGCGGGCCCTTCCAACCTCCTCGGGGCCGCGGCACCAGAGGCGCCCGAGGAAACCGCGGCGGCAACGTGGGCGGCAAGAGGAAGGCGGACGTGTTCAACCAGCCCGACTCGAAGCGCCGGCAGACCAACCAGCAAAACTGGGGCTCGCAACCCATCGCCCAGCAGCCCCTGCAGCAGGGCTCCGACTACGCCGCCAGCTACGGCTACAGCAACGACACGCTGGAGTTCTCCCAGGATTCCTACGGCCAGCAGTGGAAGTAGACGCGCCATCCGCCCGCCCTCGTCCTGAGAAACAAGACCGCGATTGGCCAGCAGTGTTTGTTTGACTTTTCTATCCTCCAATAGCCCTGTAGATTCTGTCCGTGGCCCCCGGAGCGTGTCCGACGGGACGTTTGTCTTAAACGGACCACTTTTATTCCTACATCCTCCTTGTTTTAAACTCCACCGTGAACATTTTAAAGAAGACACTGATACTTCCGAGCAAACGTGTGCGTGAGAGGACGTTCCAATCATGAAATGGCCTTCCAGAAAGATGTGTCGTCCTTCCCGCTGTCCTCCGTTCTCATCGTCTCTCTCTCTTTCTCTCAGTACTAGTGGCATAGGGACTCGCTTGTAAATAATGGCTGTCGACTTAGAGCTTCGTTTCAGCGTTTTCTTTTATTTTTTGGTCGTTTTTTGCAGAAGTGGAGAAAAGAATCCACCAGAAGGAAAAAAAAAGTTTTGTAGCAGGAGTGCTGTTTAAGTGTCTGTTTAGCATTTCTAGAAGTAGTGGAATTGTGTTTTTTAAAAACTGATATACTGATATTATAACTTCAGATGTTTTTTTCCATTTGGGATTTGCTGGTGAGGGTTTGGTCTGGCTTACCTTAAGAGCTACGGCCCGCTGGTCTGATGTTTGTATTTATAACTTTTATTTTTTGTTTGTTCAGTTTCAATAAAACTCAATCGAGCAACTTCCACTGGTTTCTGACAACTTTACCGTGTGTTTGTGTGTGTGAATGTGGCTCAAATACAGACTAATCTCAACAAACTCAGTCTTCACTCAACATAATCATCCAAAATTAAGTTTTGATATATTTAAGGTAGAAAATTTACAAAATATCTTCATGGAACGTGATCTTAATATCCTAATGATTTTTGGCATTAAAGAAAAATCGCAAATTTTGACCCATACGATGTATTGTTGGCTATTGCTACAATTAAGGCTGGTTTTGTACTCCAGGTTCACAAAGGTTTTAATTATTACATTGATATATTGAAATAATTTCAACACATTTCTCAAATTGTTTTAGTAATATTAACATGGTAACATTCAAAGCTTAATCATTAATTAAATTTTTTTTCACATTCACTCTTTAATGAGGTTGATGATCTGACACAATGTGGTTTTAGTATATATATTAAAAAATATTAGTAGGATATGATCAGCGTTGGGTGTAACTAGTTACTGTAATTGTGTATTTTCCCCTGAAGAAGTAAAGTAAGGGATTACTCTTGTTTTTTCCTGTAATTTAATCACAGTTACTTCTTATGTAATTGAACTTAATACTGTGTAAAGACTGTACATTTATATACAATACAATAGTGGATTTAACATTAAAATTAAAGTCTGAGCTTAAAATGCATGTTTTTTTTTTATGTAACCTTCTCACTTTAAATACTTTGAGTTAATAAGAATATTGGCATCACTTTAGTGTCCAATTCTCACTATTAACTAGTTGGTTATAAGCATGAATATTACTGGGATGTTGGCTGTTTGCTATAGTACACACACATCTGGATCAGATATGTGTTTATTATAGGAAAAACCCTGTATGTGTTTGACTGGAAATCGGTCGAGGCTCATTCTGATTCTTCTTATGTACAGTGTCGAGAATAAACTGAATTATGCAGCTCAATCTTCAAATATGTGACCCTGAACCACAAAACCAGTCATAAGGGTCTTTTTTTTTTTTTAATTGGGATAAATAATATTTCCACTGATGTATGGTTTGTTAGGACAGGACAATATTTGAAAATCTAGAATCTGAGGATGCAAAAAATAATAATATTGAGAAAATTGTCTTTGAAGTTGTCCAAATGAAGTTCTTAGCAATGCATATTACTAATCAAAAATTAAGTTTTGATATTTACACTAAAAAAATGACTATTACTGTGTTTTTGTCTTGTTTGCCAGCTCAGATATCTAAACATGCTTAAATCAAGATACATTTACTTGAGAAACAAAATGACACAAGATAAGGTCTTGTTTTGTGCAAATTGAGCAAATAAAACAAGAAAAGGCCACTCATTTTCTATATGGGTTCAGGTCAGCAAACTTGGTTGGCCATATCAGAAGCTTGGTGACCCGTTTTTGTTTTGGATCATTGTCCTGTTGGAGGATCCATTATACTATCTCTAGCAGGGATAGATAGTTGTTTTTTTTTATCTGTTGGTATTTGTTACTTGTTGACTGGAAATCAGTTGAAACTCATTCTGATTCATCCTTTTATGTCAAGAATAAACTGGATTATGCAGCTCAGTCTTCAAATATGTGACCCTGGACCACAAAACCAGTCATAATGGTCATTTCTGAAATTGAGGTAAATAAGCTTTCCATTAGGATAGGACAATATTTGGCTGAGATACAACTATTTGAAAATCTAGAATCTGAGGGTGCAAAAAAATCTAAATATTGAGAAAATCGCCTTTAAAGTTGTCCAAATGAAGTTCTTAGCAATGAATAATTCTAATTAGCAATTAAGTTTTTATATAATTATGGTAATTTACGAAATATCTTCATGGAACATGATATCATTTTAAACATGCTTAAATCACGATACATTTACTTAACCCTCATGTGGTGTTCAAAATCCTATTACACCTACGGTGTTCCCAGTCAAAAATGACAGGCCTATAAAAAATAGCTTATAAATCCCTCATTTAACCACATTTTCACCCAATCTTGGATTCAATCTTTTTGTCAACTTGTTTTCTGTCAATTAGGACTGGTTTTATATTTCTATTTGCATCTAATTAATTGTGGGCCTCATTTATCTGAGAGTACGCATCTCATTTTTTAAGTAAAAAAAAAAAAATCATTATTTTTGAATAATTTTGGAAATATTAAAAAAATATGAAAAAATATTGGTTCACAGTTCCAAAACAAAATGTCATAATATTTTGTCTGGAAGGTGTGATGAAACAAGAGAGTGTGTGTGTGTGTGTGTGTGTGTGTGTGTGTGTGTGTGTGTGTGTGTGTGTGTGTGTGTGTGTGTGTGTGTGTGTGTGTGTGTGTGTGTGTGTGTGTGTGTGTGTGTGTGTGTGTGTGTGTGTATCCATGCATGCACATGTCCAATGGCTCTATGTCTGCAAGCACACATATACATATGTGAACATGATAAACATGCTCCTGACAACTAAATTTTTCTCTAATTTTCAGTCTCCCCCATTCACTTTCAATGACCAGGAGCTCGGATAAATGACTCCTACAATTAAACCGTTTGAAAATGAAATACAAAACCAGTCCTAATTGAAAGAAAACAAGTTGATAAAAAGATTGAATACAATTTTGGGTGATAATATAGCATAACAAGTGATTTATAAGCTATTTTGTGTAGGCCTGTCATTTTTGACCGGGAACACCACAAGTGTGACTCTGTGTCATTTTGTACAAAATAAAAGCATTTCAAAAGAAATTTCCTGGTTAAACATTAAAGTAGACTAGTGTGATCAACAGTGCAATTTATTTTCATATTTTTCTCAATATTGCCCAAATTATTAACAAATAATGCTTTTTTCACTCAAAAACTGAGGTGCATAAGCTCGGATAAATGACTCCTACAATTAAACTGTTTGAAAATTGAATACAAAACCAGTCCTAATTGAAAGAAAACAAGTTGATAAAAAGATTGAATCCAATTTTTGGGGATAATATATATTCAAGTATAACGAGGGATTCATAAGCTATTTTGTGTAGGCTTGTCATTTTTGACCGGGAACACCATAGGTGTAACAAGGTGGAAAAAAAACAACAACAAATAAAATGTGGACAAGTTGTTATAGTCTCTGTGAACAAAGTCACTAAGTTTCAGTTCAATGCGATAACATTAACTGGTATTTTCAGGAAAAAGAAAATCTTCTCCAGTCAAAAATGACATGAACACCACATGAGGGTTAAGAAGCAAAATGTTTTGTGCGAAATTGTTTTGAAATTGAGCAATTGAAACAAGAAAAGTCAAGAAAAGGCCACTCATTTTTCTAGGCTGTCAAAAATAGTTAAGATTAGTAGTTATATTACGACCAAGACAGCTCATCTGTTCCTGCATGCAGTGATTTTGTCCCGTATTTCACATTGTATCACAGTGCGGTCTCAAACTAGTGATTCTTTAAGTAGAAAAATTGAAATGCTGTATAATCGGGCACTGTTTGTCATATTTGAAAGATATGGCATATGCTTAATTTTACGAATTCTTTGATCACGTTTACCAAGGGTATGAATAATTTTGAGAATCGACGACTTTAATTTTGTCATGTGACGTGACTTCCGGTGTCGGTTCAGTGGCAAGATGGCGGCGGGCGGCAGCGGCGGCGATGAAGCGTTTCAGACCTTCTACACAGAGGTTAGACTGAAACAACAACACACACACTTACACACACACTCATATATGAACAGAAGCGAGTGGAGACAAACACAGGAGAGGCGGCGAACAAACGCGGGCTGTGTGTCAAACCCACTGAGCCCTACATAGACAACACTATCAGCCACTGCATCTGATCAGAGCACTCTTCTGTCGTCAGTTATGATCGTCTGCTCCTGTGTTTTCATCGTGACAGTATTTTCAGAGCCTTTCGTGTCACTATGCACAGATCAGTGTGATCACAGGAATGAATGAGTGTGCTTCTCATGATAATAATGTGTCTGTGCTCAACTAATCAGAGCATTAGAGAGATTTCTGGAGGATCATGTGACACTGAAGACTGCAGCAGTGATGCTGAGAATGTAGTTTTGATCATAGATGTTCACAGCTGTTGAAATGGCTGGAATATTTCCTAATTTTGACTGTATTGTTGATATATGTGTTGTGCAGGTGAAGCAGATCGAGAAGAGAGACTCGGTTTTAACCTCCAAACAGCAGATCGACCGGTTACTGCGACCAGGATCTTCATACTTCAATCTCAACCCGTTTGAGGTCAGTTTGTGTTGTTATTTGTTGAATCTCACAGCTGACTGATGCACAGCTACATCAGGATTGTGTGTGTTGTCGGTTTACTGTAGTAGTCAGTGTTACACACATTGTTTGCATTATATGCCCACTGCTGTTTTGCTATTTTATAGATGTAAAAACTATTCAGTTCAGTTGTTCGTAAATGCTACAGTTGTAATCTGAAAACAGTTTAAGCTTGTTTCCACCACTGAATAAAAAAAATGGGGAAAAAAAGGCAATTGCATCTTTTTGTCTCACAAAATTTTTTTTCTCAGAATTGCGAGATACAAAGTCACATTTCTGACTTTTTATTAATAATATAAAAATAAAACACTATATACACTATAAACAACATAAAATATTAATATAAACAATTTTGTCATTGTACTGCTTTATTTTTGGAGGAATAATAAAGAATCCATGGTTTATTACTGTTAAAATCACCTTAAAGTTGTCCAGATGAAGTTCTTAGCGATGCATATTACTAATCAAAAAGTACATTTTGATATATTTACGGTAAGAAAAATATCTTTATGCAAAATGATCTTTACTTCATATCCTAGTGGGTCATTCTGTGTCAAATCAACCAAATTTTAAAAAACGTCCCCAGGTCAAATTTCAGATTTTGCTCATATTTATTCTGAGGAAAGATAGACATGTATAGTGATGAAAGGCAAAATATTAAATGTTATAGATGAATATTTACTGAGTAATCCACTGTTTTGTAGAGGGGGGTCAAAATGGTAATTTTCAGCAAATATTTCATAATTTTTAGCTCAATTTTGATATAAACTAGGGCTGGGGAGATGGCAAAAATATTTTTATTTTTTCAGAAATTTCATGATTTTATCTCAATTCTTTGTCAGGTTGGTTTTACTATTTTGCAAGTTGTCCGAGCAGCACAGACAAACTCATTTCCCTGTTTTAAAACCAAAGCCTTACAAGGTATCAAAATATAACATAAAAATAATGGTAGATGTTTATGCCAAAGTGAGCAAAGATAACTTTTTTATTTTTATTTTTTTATTTAAAAATAAGAACAAAGATACACATTACAAATAAACGTATTACAAATAAAACACAAGTGCTTTATTCTTCAGGTACAGTAGGTGTGTTTATCAGTAGCGTTCAAGAACTTAAATGAACAAATGTGACCCTGGAGCACAAAACCAGTCTTAAGTCGCTGGGGTATATTTGTAGCAATAGCCAAAAATACATAGTATGGGTCAAAATTTTTTATTTTTATTTTATGCCAAAAATCATTAGGAAATTAAGTAAAGTTCATGTTTCATGAAGATTTTTTGTAAAATTCCTACTGTAAACATATCAAAATGTAATTTTTGATTAGTAATATGCATTGTTAAGAACTTAATTTGGACAACTTTAAAGGCGATTTTCTCAGTCTTTTGATTTTTTTGCATCCTCAGATTCCAGATTTTCAAATAGATGTATCTCAGCCAAATATTGTCCTATCCTAACAAACCAGACATCAATAGAAAGCTTATTTATTGAGCTTTCATATGATGTATAAACCTCAGTTTTGTAAAATTTAACCTTATGACTGGTTTTGTGGTCCAGGGTCACAAATATACAAATAAAACACTATATTCACTATAAACATCAAATATACATTGACTCTGAAGAACTTG
This sequence comes from Garra rufa, assembly GCF_049309525.1. Lineage (NCBI taxonomy): Eukaryota > Metazoa > Chordata > Actinopteri > Cypriniformes > Cyprinidae > Garra > Garra rufa. The sequence goes on along the minus strand of NC_133377.1, from coordinate 44,029,285 downwards.
TAATACAGTAGCTTTTGTACAGTCAAGAGCAGAGAGATTAGTTTAGTGATTGTGAATGAGTGTCCTGTGAGTGAATGTATGTGCTGTTGTACTGTATATTGAGGCACAAAACTACCATATATTTTCAAAAGCAGATTGTGGAGACATTTCAATTGTTCACGATCGAAAATCATCATATTGCACACTATTCTGAAAAGTGTCTGCTCCATACAGTCAGATTCACATAGACAATATAATAAAAGCACATATTTCACAATTTCACATATGAGTGAGTTTACCAGTTTGTTGTTCATTTATTTATACATTTATATGTACTTTGGTTTTTTCATTACAATTTACAAAGCCTGTTTCTGCTACACAGTTAAGAAAAGGTAATTGCAACTTTTAATCGCACAACTTTTTTTCCTCAGAATTGCATGATACAAACTTGCAATGCTGACTTATTTTCTCAGAATTGTGAGTTATAAAGTCAGTTTTGGGGGGGGAAGACAAATGTGACCCTGGACCACAAAACCAGTCGTAAGGTTAAATTTGACAAAACTGAGATTTATACATCATATGAAAGCTCAGTAAATAAGCTTTCCATTGATGTATAGTTTGTTAGGATAGGACAATATTTGGCTGAGATACATCTATTTGAAAATCTGGAATCTGAGGGTGCAAAAAAATCAAAATACTGAGAGAATCACCTTTAAAGTTGTCCAAATTAGGTTCTTAACAATGCATATTACTAATCAAAAATTACATTTTGATAGGTTTACAGTAGGAATTTTACATAAAATCCTCATGGAACATGAACTTTACTTAATTTCCTAATGATTTTTGACATTAAAGAAAATTCAATCATTTTGACCCATACAATGTATTTTTGGCTATTGCTGCAAATATACCCCAGCGACTTAAGACTGGTTTTGTGCTCCAGGGTCACAAATAATCTCAGAATTGCGAGTTTATATCTCAACATTCTGACTCAACAATTGTGTGTTATAAAGTCAGAACTGAGAGACATAAACTTGCAATTCTGAGGAAAAAAGTCTGAATTGTGAGTTCATATTCTGACTTTATAACCAGGGTGTCCGCAGGGTTGTAAAAGGTAGTAGAAATTAGCTCAAATTAAGGGCACTAAAAAGTAATAAACGTCATCTGACGAGGTATTACATTTCCGAGCCCATTTTTACATACATTTGTGTTAAGTGCAGACTTCTAAAATTTGCGTGGATTTCTTTATATGTTGAGAGTAGGACCTGAGCGATATCAAGTTGTAAATATGTTAAATAGTAAAAGAAGAGGCTTAATTATAATTTTAAGAAGTCTTAGATTTTGGGACAGAAAGACGAGAATGGCGATAGGGCTGGATTAAACTTCAAAAGGCAATGATGTCATTGAATAAATATGAACGCTGCACGTTTCAAAGTCAGATGTGTTTATATGAATGTGTCTGAAGGGAGCTGACTGTCCTCAGAAACGAGTCGTTCACATTTTCGTTTCATGCCTGATCAAACAGCAGTAATGCTGCTATTAAGCCGTTTCTAGGAAAACTGTAACATTCCAGCGCTACTAAAGCGCCTCCTGGTGACAGAGAATTAATTTGCACGTCTAAATAAATATAATACATTACATACTTGATTTATCCCTTTTAATGGTATAAAGGCTGAAATGCCATTGTATACGGTTTTTTTGTTTTTTGTGAAAACCTGTATCTGAACTGTAAATCATGTAATTTTATGGCTATATGTTACTGTACATCATCCAACCCCACTCATACTGTTCATTTGACTTCTGCAGCTCTTAAAAAGGGTCATAAAGTGCCTTAAATTGATATTTAAAAATTCTGCAGATACACTGTAAATAGTGAAAGAAAATTCATTCCTTGATATTTGTTGATATTTGTGTGTTGAAAATATTTTTGATTGACATTTAGACTCCTATCTGATTTTCTATTAGGGCTGGGCGATTAATCGAAAAATAATCGAAATCGACATTCAGAACCTATAATCGTTAAAATTTTTCCAGGAAGATTATTTCAATTACTTTCCCTTTAAAAAACACTAGCGCTCCGTTGCGTTATTCCGCCGACATGTCGATGGAGAGCTTAAACAGTATTTATACAGTAAAAAGTATTTACAGTAGCTATATATAAGGGTAATTTTATTTAGAGGAGATACTGCTTATTTTCTACTTTTAATATGAAAAACATTGAAAATTATTTATTTTGTTTCCAATAGTGCAAGTTATTTATTTTCACTAATTTAAGAAAAATGTGACTTTTCGTTTTAAGCAATGCTTGCTTTAATTTCAGTTGTTCAACACTGATGTTCAATTAATAATCATAGATCGTAGATAGTGTGTTTCCTTCAATTATTTTAAAATCAAGTAATGCACCCTTCATCCAAAAATCTCTCGCTTGTAATATGTGAACATATTTACTGTACAAAACTTGTCAGTGAACTATGAGGGCAAAAAAATAAATATTATATAAATATAATTAAATATAATTTTATTAATAAAATAATCGTTCATTAATCGTAATCGGGTTAAAATGTTCAATTAATCGAGATTTTGATTCTAAGCCAAATTGCCCAGCCCTATTTTCTATATTTATAAAAAATAATAATAATAATAATAATAATTATTATTATTTGGGCTAGTTAAAATAATTTTCGGGCTACCAAAATCTGAAGAGTACCTGCCCGAAGGGCTACCGGAGATTTAGAAATTTTGCGAGCCCTGAAGTCATGCTGTATCAGAAATAACATTTTATTTATAAATTGCAAATGTTTTTGTTTGATTCAAATTTTGACTATGCAACTAATGTTGTTCAGTGACTTTGTTGCTTGTTTTATTTTTTTGTCAAGCAATACCTTTTATGTAAAAGAAAGTTGGCCATAGAAATGAATAGTAACTATAGTTCAGAGATCAGTTCAAACTTTTCTGAAGTTAAAGTTTTAAAACAAAATCAGTTGTTCGCTGTATGTGTTTGCCTTTTGTTTTTGCAATTATGCTCAGAAAAAATATTTATCTGCCTCCAAATATAAAAGAGCTATCAGTTATTGTTATCGGCCAAAATTTACATATCGGTGCATCCCTAGTCATTTTACCAAGCAGCAACTTTGCCTTTTGTTAGTTCCCTTGGTTGTGTAAGTTGCATAAGTTTGTTTGATCGTTATTTGTCAAATGTTATATCCAGCATTTCAAAGGGGGATTTACATTGTAGCCTAAAGAGGAGGTTGTATAGGGAAGTGTGATATCAGAGAACCGATTGGCCTATGGCATATAGTTAATGAGATATTCTGTACTTTATTAATAAGGCTCTTTATTCTACTAAGGGCCAAATGAGTAGACATGTCAATTTACAGGCAGTGAAATCTGACACATAATTACAGTGTAAAGTTGTACTTTATTATTATCTGATTCTGGTTGCTTCCTCGTTTTATTTTTCAAGGCCCAAATTGAACCACTTGGAAATTTGGTTCAAATTTTGATGCGTAGCCGTTCATTCAAATGTCCAGCATTGTTATGCAATTGTTACTTTTTGACATTGATTAAAAACTATGGACAAAGGCCCATTGTGACATCTTGATTAATGCCTCTGCTTTACTTAAATGTATCAGCTTAGTTTATTTTAATAACACCTGTGCTTACTTTACGACCACCTCTTTTAGATTGCTCACACATCAGACTTACTGACTAATGATCTATGAAGAAGATGTCTGTCTTTATTTCTGTTCTTATATCTGTGGGCAGTTTTTGAGTCCAGTGTTGATGTTGAGTTATAATGACCTTGTTACATTGTGATGCGATATGTTATTCCATTTGGAAAGATATTTCATTAATGCCACTACAGTTGCAGCTTTAAGTCGCGCTGGTATTATTATTATTATTATTTTGAAGGTGTTAAAAAGCTAGTAAAAGGTATTCAACTTAAGAAGTTCTGTATATACCCTGATAACACACAATGGAGAGTTTATATCTCATATTTCTGAGAAAAAAAGTCAGACTTGCAAGATGTAAACTCGCAATTTTGAGAAATAAAGTTAGAATTGTGAGATAAAATGTCGCAATTAGCTTTTTTTTTATACAGTGGTGGAAACAGGTTTCCATAATATGGAGCCCATCACATTTTTAAATTTAGATTTTATTTTTAGATTTAATGCTTCAATGTTAATTTTAGTTATGGGTTTAGTAATTTTCTTGTATTTGTGTAATTTTGATTAGTTTTTGTGTTTGTCTACATAGTTTTTATTCATTTTGTTTCTGCTTTAATTTGTTATTTCAGTATGTCAATTTAAACTAAATGAGGAATGAAGAAAAATAAAATTATAACATTTATTTTATGTCAGATTACAAAAATGTTTATTTTATATATTTGGTGTTAACTATAATAACCCTCTCATGAATTTGGCATCTTGTTTTATTAATTCATGCGCGCTACAATGTAGTGGATGCATTAATAAACATTTGTTCCCTCATTTTAATAAAATCAAAACGATGGAATTAATCAGAACAACCCGGCCGTGATTTAATACAGTCAGAGGAACATGTTTGTAATAAATGTTTGTTGCGTGTCCTGTGCGGCTTCATGCGTCACTCTCTGGTTGTTAATAATAAAAGTTCTGTGTTTGATATAAACAAGTTTGTCATTGTAGTGCTTTATTTTTGGAGGAATAATAAAGAATCCAGGGTTTGTTACTGGCTATGAAAGTTTCCTCACTGCGGTGTCTCTCATACGTCACTAAAATTTTCATTGACACTTATACATAATTAAATAAAGCTGTTTAAATAAATGTTTAACTTTTTATATATTTACGGTAAGAAAAATATCTTTGAGGAACATGATCTTTACTTAATATCCTAGTGGGTCATTCTCTGTCAAATCAACCAGATTTCAAAAACTTCCCCGGCTTTTGATTTTGCTCATATTTATTCAGAGGAAAGATAGACATGTATAGTGACGAAAGCCAAAATATTAAATGTCATGGATAAATACGGAGTAATCCACTGTTTTGTAGAGATTCTGAGATTCAGAGTAGAGTTTCAGGGGGGTAAAATGACTTCAGAAAGACGGCAGCATCATAATGTTATTTGTACACAGAGATTGGTAGCTCTATTAGTAAGATCCAACATTTGGTTTACAACCACTGAAAATGGGTCACATTCAACAATCTGGACATGGAGCTTCATTGACATCCTCAATTTCCTGGGACCGAATGATGTAGGGCCTTAAAAATTTAGATTCTAAAAGAAAAGTTTATTAACAACTAGAATCTAAAATCATATTATGATATCTTTAATACTTCTTGAGTTATAGGCACCCAAACTTTGGAAAAAGATTATTTATGGCACTCAGACTGGTATGTTCAACGCAGTTGTCTTCACAGAAAGAAACGAGATACATCTCTAGTTTTAACATTATTTGTTCTTCAGACATTCCTCTTTAAAAGAAAAGTATCGTATCACATTTGGTTTTTGACCACTGAAAATGTGTACATTTTAACGTTTTACTCCTGAAGCCATATTGAAGTTCCAATATCTCTGGACCCGAATCTCTTAGAGCATTAAAAATAAAGATGCCAAAAGAAAAGTGTGTTAAGTCCCAACATCTAAAAGGACATTAAAATATCTTTAATACTTCTACAGTTGCGGGCATGTAAACTTTGGAGAAAAAACATGAAAAGTGTTGTTTCCCCATGTTTGAATGGTCACCATTGGCACATAATGCAACAAAGATTGCTAAAGTTAACAGATCTTACTAATAGAGCGACCAATCTCTGTGTACAAATAACATTATGATGCTGCCATCTTTCTGAAGTCATTTTTACCCCCCTGTAACTTGACTCTGAATCTAAGATTATAAACATTCATTTTGACCTCCCTCTACAAAATACTGGATTACTCAGGAAATATTCATCCATGACATTGAATATTTTGGCTTTCATCACTATACTGCCCTCCAAAGGCAAAGCGCAGTAACTACACATTTGGTCAAAATTGAGTTCAGGCTTAAAATGGACTTTGTGACAACGGTTTTGTCTTGTGGCAAAGTCTCCTGGTTCTATTTTGTCCCGTTTCAGAGAAACGAGAGTCTCAACGTGTTTGACTACCCGGCGTAAACATTTTAAAGGCATTTTTCTCAGTTTCAGTGTTGGCGTAGTTACTGCACTTTGCCTTTGGAGGGCAGTATACATGTCTATCTTTCTTCAACCTCTGGTTGAGTCGACACAGAATGACCCTAATGGTTTTTGGCATCAAAGAGAAATCAGTCATTTTGACCCAAACAATGTATTGTTGGCTATTGCTACAAATACACCTGTGCTACTTCAGACTGGTTTCGTGCTCCAGGGCCACATTTGCTGATGTGTTTGTGATTGGTTCAGGTTCTTCAGATTGATCCTGAAGCCACAGACGAGGAGCTGAAGAAGCGTTTCAGACAGGTATATCTCCATCTCTCGTGAGCGTGTGTGCGATTCAGAGTCCGAGTGTCTCACGTCCGTCTCTCTGTCCTCAGCTGTCCATCCTCGTCCATCCAGACAAGAACCAGGACGATGTGGATCGAGCCCAGCTGGCGTTTGAAGGTAAAGCGCAGCGTCTGTGATTGTTGTGAGGGTGTTTGGAGCGTCCCGTGGGGCTGATGTTGAGCGTGTGTTTGTGCAGCGGTCGATAAAGCCTATAAGATGCTGCTGGAGCCCGAGCACAAGAAGAAGGCGTTGGACGTGATCCACGCGGGGAAGGAGTACGTGGAGCACATGGTGAGACGCTCATGATCTCCAGACACACGTGTGTTTGTGCAGCGCTAGAGTCGGCACTCACTAAACCCCACACTGACCTTCATCTGACAGATGAGCCAGAAGAAGAAGCAGCTGAAGAAGGACGGGAAGCCCATCGACGTGGAGGAAGACGACCCGGAAATGGTACGTTCACGCCTCCACGCGTTTACATCATAAGACACTGATATCCTGCTGCGTGAAGCAAGATTGAATACAAACACTACAGGCAAAAGTTTGCTGTTTTGCTTCCATATCATGTCTCTTCTTTCAGACTAGTGGACAGAAAACATACAAAACACATTTAGGTTATTCTGCCCTCCAAAGGCAAAGCGCAGTAACTACACATTTAGTCAAAATTGAGTTAAGGCTTAAAACAGACTTTGTGACAACTGTTTTGTCTCCTGGTTAAATTGAGTCCTGTTTCAGAGAAATGAGAGTCTCAACATGTTTGACTAGCTGGAGTAAACATTTTAAAGGCATTTTTCTCAGTTTTAGTGTTGGCGTAGTTACTGCACTTTGCCTTTGGAGGGCAGTATT